>NC_079211.1:99785872-99947126 GCF_029633865.1 Lampris incognitus
CCAAGTTAGGAGAGGTAGTGATTTTGTTGTTATTTATCTATTCTTTTGTTTCATTGGTTGTTTTTAAGGTGCTTTTTAAAGGTCGATTGTTTCCTCTTTTTTTTCTCATTTGTACGTTTGAGTGTTCTACTTTGTTTGAAGAGGTTATTGTTGCATTGCAACTGTACAAAATTAAATTAGATGGTGTTTGTATCAGGAATAATACACAGATAAATAATAAGATAGAAAGAAGCAAGGCTTATATTTTTCACAGAGACATAAGTTTGTACGGAGAAGCTTTTTGGGTTTTATTTATTCGATTCGCATTGTGTACTTGCTTTTTTGGCTGATTCTTTCGAATTAAATAGTTTGTGTGATCAGAGTTTAGCATTTGTAGAAACATTTTAAAATGTTGAGGAATGTGTCAGCTTTCTAAATAAGACTTGCGGCATTGATAGTTCCCCCATAAGGCCTTCAGCGGCCACATCATAAACTCAATAAAATGACCACAAGATGTCAGGCTACTGGTCATCTAAATTAGTCTATTCCTCTGCTACCATTCTCAGAAAGGATATTACTCACTTACATGTGTAACATAGTAGCCTCTACAGAAATACACACCCAAATACATAGATAAATGTATTAACAGCTTTCTCCAACAGAGCATGTCGGGCTGGATGAATGCCCTTCTTAAAATAATCCCAGTTTTTAGGTTTGGCTGTTGTGTTTGTGTTTTAGGAACTCTTCCGTTAAGGGTGTGGCTTGTGTTTATGTGCCTGTGTGTTGTGTTTTGTAAAAGGTATTCCAGGTAATGACTTCATGAACTGGTTTGACTATCAAGATTGTTAACGTGTTTCCCTGCACCAACAAGCTACCCCCCCCCCCCCCGGACACTCACACACGGGCTCATCTTGAGCTTATTTAAAACAGTGTGATTTTTTTCTCAGGTTTTGATAACGATTGTCATTTTAGGTGTGTAGAGATTCCAACTTTGTACCCCAGAGAACAACCAACACATTACAGAGAATGGTTGGGGCTCGGACCCTACATTTCTCATCAGTGTTTCAGTATTGATAAGACATTCAGATACAGTTAATCTACTTTTGTGGCGTGTTACTCTATAACCCTATGTTCCTATTGTGCGAACCTGGATCGTTAATCATTTTTTGTCATGTTAGTCCAATGCATTATTGTGCACAGTTGGTTTTGCAAGAAGTAAGGAAATGTGATGCCATTCAAAACCCTAAGTAGATTGTTTAAAAAAAAATCAACTTTTACCCATGGCCTTTGGTGGACTTGTAACCAGAAGGTTGTTGGTTCAAATCCCTGGAATACCTCTCTTTCATTAACACCGCCTGTCTAGATGCCCCTGAGCGAAGCATTTAATGGCCTAGCCGTTCCAGACAGTGGCTGTACTGGGCAGTTCCCAGCTATAAATGTGTGTGACTTTGTGTTTGTGTGTGGAGCAGGGAGTTGCTGAGAAAGAGCAGATGTGTTGAGTCACCCTTCCCAGGTTTAAGAACAACAGGGATTTCACTCTTACCTAAAATGACCATGGGCGGTCAAAATGACCGCCGGTTTTTAAACTATATTCTGTCAAGATAAATGCCCAATTGAGATGTTAATGCATTGCACATGTTAGTATGTCTGTTACAAAATGGCTGACAACAAAATGAACATTTTAACAACTATAATACTATTTTTAAACATTTTAAACTTCAGAGAGACATGGTCAAACTTGAATAGCAAAATAGAAAAGGTGAAACCTGAAAAACAAAATGGAAAACACATATTGCTAATCTAACAAATGTAACGAGGCCTATAAAACGTGAAATGTAAAAATAAAAAAAGAACGGAAAATAACCGTTGAAACAGTCCCAAACAACGACCGGGACTTAAAAACTACTAGAACGACCATGGGCTGTCAAAATGACCACCCACGGTTTGTCAAGATAAATACCCAATTGAGATATTAATGCATTGCATATATTAGTATGTCTGTTAAGAAACGACTAACACCAAAATGAACATTTTAACAACTTTCATACTATTTTTCAAACAATTTAAAATCGCCACTGTCCAACGCCTGTAAATACTGCAATACCTCAATGGTAGCCATGGTGCGTCTAACCAGACATGTTGGCAATAATCAAAAATCAACTTTAGACTATTTCTCTACACTGGAGAATGCTAGTGTGTTTCTAGTACAGAGCAATGAACTTCACGAAGGAAATGATGCGACCAGCGTACGTCGTAAATACATGACGTGCACGATCACGCGGAAATCACAAGCGGTCTTTTTGACAGCTCTTGGTCGTTTTAGGTAGATCTTATACTAATTTTTTTTTGCAATTGATCTAAAACTCATTTTAATGCAAATATATGCAATTTTAGGAGCATTCACAGAGTGGCAGGTCTGTATCTTTTTTTTCTTTTGCAAAGTTATTAAACTTTGAAAATCCAAAACCGTCAAAATGACGGCTTTGGTCGTTCTAGTGAAATGATCAGTGAATGGCAGTAGGGTCTTTCTCTGTCACTTTTGGTATGAACACTTTATGGCAATCTTGGCAGGAAGACATGACTTATTGCCTGCAATAACAAAAACCCGATAATTGTAAATTGACTGCATTTATATAGAGCTAAAGCGCGTTACAATTAATGCCTCATGTTCACCCACACACTCATACACCAATGGCAGTGTCAACCATGTACGCTATCAACCACCTTATCAGGAGCAGTTAGGGCTTAGGTGTCTTGCTCAGAGACATCTCAACATTTTTGCCAGGAGGAGCCGAGGATCGAACTGGTAACCTTCCAGTTACCAGACGAACTGTTCTACCTCTGAACTACTGCCGCCCCAAATTGTAATGGACTGCCAACCACAGGCAATTATTTGTGGTTTTAAGAAGTGCATTATATTGACTAATGGTGCCTTTGGAAGGAAGTGGGTATACTGTGATTAGAGATGAGTACATTGTGTTCCCCATCGTACAATGTAACAGGGCTATTTATTCTGATTAGTGAGTATATTCTTGTATTCCAATAAATAAAAAAAACAGTGGATATAATGCTTCTATTTGCTAATGTAAATGCTCAGTAATGCTTATTTATCTTTAAAATCACTGATAGAGCTGGTCATATTCAGTGCAAAGAAAGAAAGTGTCGTCAGTTCAGCAAATGAAAATCTGGAATTTTCATTCAGCCCTTGTGGTACGTTAGCTATATTCCTAGTTCACATTTACTGATATATTTCTGTCAGGGGGTCCATGCTTTATCAGTTATTTGTTATTGCGCAAACGAATTTGAGCTTTTCAACGCACAAGAAACACTCCTGTGTGCTCTTGTCAATGGCCTGTGGGAGTACTAGGCACTATGCAGGGGCTCATGCAGTTCTTTTTTCTTTTTTTTCCGACCACTGTTCATTGATTTTCACTAATTTCAGCAAATACAAGAAATAGGTCAACATTTGAGGAGAAAGAGCAAACCCAATTACAACAAACTTTAGATATAGATTTAAAGTACGAAGTTGCTTGAGAATTAAACCTAAAATGTAAGCATATGGTTAGGATAATAAGGGTTTCAGAGTAATTAATCTGCATATTATAGAGGGAGAGGGAGTTTTAAAGCCAAGCTTTAGCATAGTCCATCAAGGGTCTCCATGTTTTTTGTATCATACTGGGGGAGCCACAGAGCATAAACCTAAGTTTCCCCGGTCCAGTGTGCTGCGTCATGTCTCTTAGCCATAAGGTATTAGTGGGAGGTTAGGCTTGTGCAGTTCTGTGTGAAGATTACTTTTTTTCCCATCGAGCTTTTACTTTTTCTGTCAGTCTACATTTTTCCTTTTGAGTATATTATTTAATTCCATTAGTTTTGATTGAAGCCTGTTAACACCTGTACTTTAGTCATGTTTATTGAAGCTTGTGCATTGTAAAGCGCACTGTTGCTGCGGGATCCATTACAAGCAGCTATCTCCTCCGCTCTGCAATGTCTGTGTGGATTCTCCCTAACCCTAGTTAGCCAAGAGCTTGCCTTTAATTGTTGTCGTGTTGTTTGTGTTGTCTTCTCGAATTTCGTAGGGGTAAAATGGTTGATAACTTCAGAAACCTCTAAAAGTCAGTTTTCACTTTTTAGAGTCAGTTTTGGCCTATCAGTGCAAAAAGTATGTTTTTCTCCAGAACACTGTTACTTTAGTCAGATGTATGACAGTCTAGTTATTAGGCCAGTAGACATCAGGGTTTTGTTCTTAAATGTCCAGGTTCTGCACCAGATCTAAAAAAAAACACAATCAATTCACTTTTATCCCAGTAAGAAGGGTTTTGTGACGATACAATAAATTGGTAAAATCTTATTTTTTTAATTTTCTTATTTATTTTGTACTCCCCAAAATTCAAGTATTGAGATTTGGACAGCATTTGGTATCAATCACTGCAATGTACGCTCCCATTGCTCAGCTCATGTTTCTCCCACTCCTTTTTTTCATCAGAAGCTTGCATCATGAGGTGAGCTCAGTCTTGCCGTTTCATGGAGTCTTCAAATCTTGTTTTGGTTGCTTTGGAGACGGCAGTCCAAAGTGGACTAAGCCAGATTATGTTTATTAGCATAATAAAATAAACCTCTCTGGTATCACTCTCTTTGATGAAACATGTAAAAGTTGCATTCATCTGTACCAAGAGGTGCATTGTGTGTCTGCAAGCCCATTAACAGTCACAGGACACAAGCCTAACTCTCTTCATGAGGCACATGTTTGCCATCCACCGGGCTAAAGGAAAAAGGCTTTGATAGAAACATGATGTCAGCTATCGTAAATGTCATAACAGCAAGCTATTGGGTTGCCTGGGGGTGAGCAGGTCAACTTTCTCTGCCTAGCCAAATCTATCATTGTAATGCAAATCTATAACTGTAACGTTTTTTCAGAAATACGTTACAAAATTGTCAGCCACTCTCTTCTATTGCCATTGCAGGATATAAACTAAGGCTATAGTGATATGGGTTAGACCAGGGGCGCCCACTACGTCGATCGCGATCGACCAGTAGATCGCGAAGGCAGTGCTGGTAGATCTCCATGACATTCCAAAAAAACATATTGTAGCGAATTCGGGGGACAACGCAACACAGGAACTGCCGTGGCCGAGAAGCGAACCCGTGTCGCCCGCACCGCAGGAGACATCGCTAACCGCTCGACTAAAGGGTCAGACCCACCAGCCAGCGGCCAGCGTGTCTTCTTATCCATGCACGTTACACTATATATATATTTTTTTTCAAGACATTAGCCTATCATCTGTCCTCCATTTGGCATTTGCTTTTTGATTGATGTAAAGGACGGCCAGTCTGCTGTTGCCTAAAACCAAAGATTCTAGAGCGGAACCTAAAACTTTGTTACATTAGGTTACCATAACAACCAGAGCCCTTCTCTAACGTACCTTGAAGTTCATATGTCCACAACGTGAGCTAATGCAGAACTGCATCGAGCTAGCTAGTTCAACTCTCTAAAAAAACAATACTAAAAAGTGAAACAAAACAAAAATGAGTGGGGGAGTCGGACCTAGCAAGAAACAGAAAACGTACCATTTCCATGTGGAATGGGAGAAGGACTTTTTTTTTCACCATGTCTTATTCCAAATGCGTTTGTCTCATCTGTCAGTCTAGCATTGCTATCCCAAAGAAAGGAAATGTGGAGAGGCACTTTCGAACTGTTCATAAAAACTATGACAATGACCTCCCTCCGAAAAGCGAGCTGAGAAAGAGAAAGGTGAGGGAACTAAAATCGCAGTCAATCGCCCAGCAGTCACTTTTCCTGCAGCTGCATTCAAAGGCAAAGGCAGCCACCGAAGCATCTTTACGGGAGAGTCACTCCATCATTAAGCATAAGAAAGCCTTCCAAGGTGGAGAGATGATGAAAGAGGCCTTCCTTGAGGCAGCAGATTCGTTGTTTCGGGACTTTAAAAACAAATCAGAAATAATATCTTCAATCAAAGCTCTCCAGTTATCAAGAGATTCTGTCACAAGGCGCTGTGAAGTGATGGGCGATGATTTGACACAGCAGCTTTGGAGGGATATCGTGGACTGCGAGTGTTTCTCACTACCATTGGACGAGTCTACGGACATCAGTGATACGGCCCAATTGTGCATTTTCATTCGGATGGTGTTTCAAGATATGACCGCAAAAGAGGAGCTGTTAACAATACTACCCATGAAGGAAGACACGCGGGGAGAGGACATTTTTCAGATCTTCAAAAACTTTGTGGATAAAATCCAGCTCCCAGTGTGTAAACTGGTGTCAGTCACCACGGACGGTGCGCCTGCTATGGTGGGCCGCTCCAATGGATTTATTGCCAAGTGCAGGGAGGACGATGCTTTCCCTGACTTCCTTAATTACCATTGCATAATACAAGCATTATGCGCAAAAATGCTAAACATGAAAGAGATCATGGATGTGGCAACCAAAATCGCCTGTTCTATTCGAGCGAGGTCTCTTCAAAGACGGTTGTTTGGTACACATTTGGAGGAGTCTGACTGTAACTACTCTGACCTCTTGCTACACACTGACGTGAGATGGCTTAGTAGAAGGAGATTCTTGCAGAGATTTCGAGAGCTCTGTCCGGAGATTAAGGAGTTTCTCCTTATCACTAAACATGCGGAACACAAACAACTTAATGACAATCAGTGGCTGCTAGACTTGGCGTTTTTAACTGATTCAACCAACATGTTGAACGAGCTTAATTTAGAGCTGCAAGGAAAAGACAAAAGCGTGGTAAACATGATCAGCTCAGTTAACGCTTTCAAACGGAAAATGCAACTTCTGTCCTCAAAGTTGCAGCACCGTGATTTGGGAAACTTGCGAAACCTCGCAGCAGAGCTGGAGAAGCAAGGGAGGGCGTGTGCGCAACTTGACAGCGCACGCTACACAGAGCAGATTGAAAATGTCCGGTCAGACTTTGACAAACGGTTTCAAGACTTTGCTTTGCTCGAGCCAATCGCTACATTTATGTGCTACCCATTTGGGGAAGATACAGAGGTGGATTCCCTCGCCTCGAAAATGGCAACATTGTTTCACCTGAACTCGTCTGCAGTGGAGGATGAGATGCTGACAGTACAGGCTGACATTCAGCTTAAGTCCAGGGCGCATGGAGAGTTTTGGAACTTACTTACAGAGGACAAGTACCCAAACATGAGGAAATGCGCAACCTCCTTGACGGCATTATTCGGCTGTACTTATTTGTGTGAGTCAGCCTTTTCTCACATGAAGATTATCAAGTCCAAATACCGTTCCACCATGACAGATGATCATTTGGAGGCCTGCTTGAGGCTGACTACCAGCAGCTACTGTCCGAACTATGCAACCTGTCTGACTCCCTCCAGTGCAGGTCATCCTCAGAGTAGAGAGGTAGAGATCACAGATCTATTTACCACAGCTGTAAAGGTTCATGCAGTGATGCAATTTCAACATAGTGTAGTAGCAAATGCTTGGTATGATTATTGCCTGTGTAAGGTCCAATATAAATGCAAATCCATTGCAATACTGTATATGTAACACAACATGTATATAAATACACACACTACATATAAATGTTCATATATATGTAAAACGTGTATTGAGTATTTTTATTATTATTTTTAATATGAGTAGATCATTTTGACCTGGTCATTTTAAAAGTAGCTCACGAGTCAAAAAATTGTGGGCACCCCTGGGTTAGACCAAAGGAGTTACAGCAGGCCTTATAAGTTTAGATAAGGTTGTCTGTTTCTACAGTCAAGCAAAAAAAGGATTATTGCTTTTTCCCAAAATAGACCAGTAAAAGAATAGAGCAAGTTGGACACTTCTGCTCTTGGATATCTGATGAAAATATCGTGTATGCCAATTTTCCCCAGAGTATGGAAGAACCACAAGTAGCATAGGCGTAGCTCCACAGAGGCTACACATCAGCACAATAGCAGCTTTACTGTCAGAACAGCCTGACCCATTCACTTAAGTAAACACCATCTTGAGACATAAACAACAGCACACACCTCTGTGTGGGAGTGCTGGGGCTGGAAGTTCTTACCACTTTCCTTCACTTTGTTGATATAGGATCATAACAACTGTCTGGAGAGGTTTTGGGGCGCATCTAAAATGGCCTCATCAGTCATTCAAATCTTCCTACTGCAAGACCAAGGGTTTTGGTGAGCTAAGACATATATGTTAGGTTAATGCTCCTGTCTGTGCCCCTGACTGAGGCAATAGGAAAGAAGAACTTGAGTTGGTGCTCCTACCTACATGGCTAGGATGGGTTAAATGCAGAGGATGAATTTTGCCATGGGGATTATTAAAAGTATATCTTATCTTATTCACCCAGTTCAGCTTCTCTAAACTATTGACATTAAAACCTCTTAATTTGACTAAATGGATGAAGAGTTTTTGGCAGATCTTACCTTGATATGAAAACTTGAATGGATAAGCAAGACAGTGTCATGTTGTGTTATAATTTTAAGCCCATCGGCAGTTGACAATGTTGTTTTCACCGAAATCTGCCTCCCATTCATTGATAAATCTTGGCTGTCCATCTCGAAAGGGAAACTATTCATAATGCAGATATACGTTTATGTGTTTGTTTATCCAGATTCAGAGGTTTAGTCTTTAACCCTATTTTCATCTCTCTTTTTTTTTCTCTCATCATTTCCCATAGGGTGCCCTCCCTCCATGTTTTTTTCTCTCAGGATGTCTAGCCTGTTCTCACTGTAGGGGAGAGGAACACCTCATTTGGATCCACTTACGCTGACCTGACCAGCCAACCACCATGCCTTGCCAGAGCTTTACTTCTTGTCCTTCGCTTAATGCTAGACCTCTCCGCTTCCTGTTCGTCCTTCTTGCCCTCTCTGTTATTCACACCCACGGCAAAGATGGTAAGCAAGAACCTGCCTCACTTTAATAGCCCAGTTCCAGTGAAACAGAACACTTGCTGACTGACTGGACGTTATCACTGAATAAATTTAAAACCAGAACTCTGTGATGTGTATGACAAATAAGGCCCGATGAAATCAGTTTTATTTTTTTTACCCTAATTCCCCCCCCCAACCATTTTCAGTTTTCTAGGTTTTTTTATTGTTTTTAATTCTGATTTTTGTCTTTTTGCCAATTTTCACTGTCAAAGTTTGTGTAATCAACTACAATGGTAGAAAAATGCCCATGTTCTAGGTTTGTTTTTTTTTTTTACATAGTTTTCTTGTGTAATGCTCTTCACCATGATATTTTTTTTTCTCTATTTCTATACTATAAACCCACCTGCGTTTACTGACGTGTGCATGCTGTGATGCCCACACTCAAGCAAAAAAGACAGAAATATGATGCAGTTTCTGCAAGGGAGAGGGACGGATGTCTAAGCACAAATTACTTTAAAATTCCTAACGTGTTCACAAATTTTGTGATTATCTCTCCCAAATCTCCAAATTACGTGCACTTCCATATTGGTATTTCAAAGCTTTTTTTATGTCACCATGATTCCTTCAAAGTTTTCTGCGTGGATTGTAGGGTCCTAGACAAAATTTAGGCCTGTTGAAACATTGAACTGGTTGGACCTTCAAATATAGTCTGGACGTGTGGACACTGGGATCAGACCTACTAGCCTTAACCCTAACTTTATTATCGACCTTTGCTTTGGTTGTAGCTGCAGGATTTTCTCCAAAGATTTTTTATTGTCTTTGAAATGGTGGGGGGGGGGTCCCCCGTTTCTCTCAACTAGATAATAAGCATGTACTGTGCAGGCTGCTGCATGCAGCATCCAGAGTTTGCTCTATGTTTTCCCATATCTTAATCTTAAAATTTCCGCCTGTCTTTACTGTCAATAAATGCTACAATTTGCCACAATAATCCCTTTAGAAAAGCTCTGATATGTTCGAAATTAAGGTAATCAAATAGAAGCTTTATGACTTCCACTACGTAACTACATACATCGTGCACTATTCCTAACCTCAGCCAGAAGAACCCTATGAATTTGTATGCCATTGTGTGTTATCTCTGAATGCTATTACAAAAACAACATGCTTCTCTGATACTCAATTGATCGATTATTCTGGAACACAAGTTGCTCTGCTTGCACTTGCGCTACCAGGGTTTTGTATGTCATTACAGCTTTGTCACAGTGCTGAGCCAAAGACAGTCTTGTAAGAGGCAGATTGCATAATCGAACCTATTGAATCCATATTACTACATGCATTTGTTTATCCATTCCTGTCTATTCATTTGTGTGTGGTGTGTGTGTGTGTGTGGCTGTGCGTGTGTTTAGCTCCTGTCGTACCTCAGCAGGTGAACCTGTCTCCCAACATGAAAACACAGCAATTGTCAATTTCCTGGCTCAGTGGAGCAGCCACAACCTTTGACCTCTGGATTCAAAGAACTGAACTCAGTGAAACCATCTTCGATGTAAGACCTTTTGTATTTATTTATTTTTAATACTTATGGGGTTTTTTTTGTTAAGGGGAGGCTTTAAAGCTATATCGGTGTTTGCTCACTGTTGTACTT
The DNA here is from genome assembly GCF_029633865.1 of Lampris incognitus. Classification (NCBI taxonomy): domain Eukaryota; kingdom Metazoa; phylum Chordata; class Actinopteri; order Lampriformes; family Lampridae; genus Lampris; species Lampris incognitus. The sequence goes on from NC_079211.1 coordinate 99,796,347, forward strand.
TGCATTTTACTGCACGGAATGCTTTTGTTTTTGCAAAAAATGAATCAAGCTTAATGAATAAGTTATTGTTTGAACAAAGAAGTTAGTTCACCGAAGTTCTGTACAAATTTTGGGGATAGTATCAAGTAATAAGGGTCTGATTTTTTTTGTTTTTTTGCCTGAATTACATTTATGGTACTTGTAAAGGCTTTGACAATGCAAAAAAACAAAAACAAAAAACAAACCTTTAAAAGTATGAACCATTTTAATGTTATTTTACTCTCATTTGAAAGCCACGACATCGTTGCTTAAACTATTTGTCAGTTCACTAACGGTTATGTTTTTTTGAATTCACCCTGGTCTCGTGTAGAGCAGAGTGTTTTGTTTGCACTTCGTCAATGAATAATGGAACTTTTGCAAATTTTACCCAAGGCCACAGATGGCCTTGGGTAAAATTGCCATCTGTGTCATTTACATGACTTACCTTTCACATTAGGTGAAGGTTGTCATGTGTATTAAAAAGTACAATGAAATGCTTATGCCCAAGCCATTTCCATATTTGCATATCACACGGAATAATACATGATGTAAACAACAGACAAAATGAATGAAATGAAAAGCTTGCATATTATGAATAATCCACCGAACACATTGTGTGTAGGTTGAGTATTGAGTGTTGTGCATCTAAAGGTAGGCAGTTGTCCCTGATGCAGGGTTTCTTTTATGTTAAATGTTCCAGTTGGGTTCTTGACGTGCAGACTAGACATCAACTCCCTCTCAGTTTTTTGCACTGACTGACGATGAGGTTTACATCATCGGGAATGATGTAAAAGTTTATATCCATCCCTGCCTTGCTAGAATTTGCCAAGGCATCTGTCCTATGTGTGTATATAAATGTCTCTCAAGGCTTTTTGCCTTATTTGTTATGGCATGCATCAACCACAGGATACGGTAACAGCTGACCAAGTGAATGGTCGGTACCAGTGGAACTGGACTTCGGCAGAACCTCTGGAATGTACCTCTCTGTCAGTCCAACTTCGCTCCAGAGATGGCCAGACAACCAGCGAATGGAGTGAAACACAGATTCTACAAGGTCAGAGGCACATGTATTATGTACACATGTATTATGTAAACATGTATTAGTGATGATACAACTGGGTAGAGGTCACGGTCAGAAGCAAACAAACTAGCCTTTAACCAAACCAATAAACACATAGTTTTAGATGTCATTATGCATGCTCAATAATCCAGGTAAGAAAATCCCAGAAAGTTGAATCAGTTTGTCAGGACACGTTTATTGAGAGAAACGTTTCATCACTCATCTAAGTGACTTCTTCAGTCTCAACTGACTGCAAAGTCACGGCAGTTTGCATATTAAACCGTTCGTTGTTTTCGGTCGTTATGCAACTGTATTGTTTATAAGGGTGGACTGAAGAGATAACTTGAGTGATGAAATGTTTCTCTCAAAAAGCGTTGTGTCCAGATGAATTGATTCAACTTTCTGTGACATAGTTTTAGACTATTGGTAATGTCAGTCTGGCTCTACAGAGTTTTTACAGTGCACAACTGGCGCCACATAGGGATAATACTGACAAATCAATTACATAACATTTATTCCCCATGAGAAAACTCAAGTCCTACCTTCATTTCATTTCCTCTTTCTCTTTGAAATTTCATGTCATACTCTTTGAGCATCTAAATTGAGATACATGTACATATGGCTTCCCATCATCCTTTCTTCCCCTTTTGAAAAATAAAACACTCTCTTCTCTTAACTCCCTCTCTCCACCCTTCCTTTCTTCCACTTCTCATCTCTAGGGATGGATTTCCCTTCCAACAAAGGATCGTATATGTACCCAGTGGACTCAGTTGTGAATGTGGGCACCAACACCACCTTCTGTTGCATCGTAGGAGAGAGGAGGCTCTTTGGAAGTATCTACTACAAAGTCGTCCTCATGAATGCGACAAGGCTAAGTAGGAGGAGCTATGCCATCACCAGAGTCAATCAGGAACCTTCTGGAATGACAGGCACCAATGTCTTCTGTAACGACTACCAGAACACAATACTGACCGGAGTGGTGGTGTTTGTTGGATGTAAGAGTGATAGAAACATCAATATAGATGGATGGATGAAAGAAAAAATGTGTCTGGAGCTGTGAGAGTTGTCAGCTCTGAGTGGGATTGATGGATGTGAGTGATTCAGACAAAAGGAAAGATGATAATTAGGAACAGATGGCCAGATCTGGAAAATGAAGTGAATGGTTTTCAAAGATAAATACTCAGTTGGCATGTGTTAATCAGCAACAGACACATAAGCACAACTCCCTGATTTTATATACAGTAGGACTTTGTTAAATCAGATGCAAGACATCCCAACAGATCATATTGCACAGCAATTTGCTGCATTTTAAAACTCAATACTATGATTGTGCTTAAGTTTTAATTTTATCTGCTACTACATATAATAATGTCATATATAATTTGTTCATTTGATTGTATGTGTTGGGTTTTTAAACACACCTGTATACCAAGCTTCAATCTCTTGGCATTTTGAGTATTTTTTTCCGTAACATTCTTACTTCAAAAACGTTCGGAAATGAGTAATCCTTCATTATTTCATCCCCTACCAGATCCACCACTGCCCAGCAATCTAGTTTGTGAGACTCATGACTTAAAATCAGCTGTGTGCCGATGGAACGCAGGGCGAGATACACATCTGAATGGCAACCAACGAAGGACAAACTATACACTAAATGGAAGGTATTTAGCATTCACACACACACACACACACACACACACAAAACTGTATTAAAAGAAATATCTGTCAAGAGCTATAAACTGCAGAAAATAACGTCTTTATGCATGCCCAATAATCCAGGTAAGACAACCACAGAAAGTTAAATCAGTTCATCTGGGCACGTTTATTGAGAGAAACAGTTCATCACTCATCTAAGTGACCTCTTCAGTCTAAACTGACTGCAGGTACCCCCCCCCCCTTATAAACCTGGATTATTGAGCATGCATCAAGTCACTGCAGGAATGTTGTGTGTTCCTATTGCTGTAGGTTATGAATAAAAGTTGATGGCATTTGCCTTATTATTATTTTCTCTTTTATGTCAACTTGGTGGTGGTAGCCATCGGTTCCCCTCTCTAAATGTATGTATGTATGCCTCTTTTAAGGAAATGTGAAGTGGCCAGCCAGAGCTTAAATTGGACAGTTTGTAGTCTAGACCAGTGGGATGGTAACTGGACCCTGGTAGCCAAGAACCCACTCGGCACATACAGTCTGACAGACTCTGCTGAGCTCAGACACAGAGGTGAGGATCTCTTTTATGCAATGAACACTGTTACATTACCGCAATAAGGAACAAGAAACAAGTCAAACATTTGACTTGCAAGTTTTGTGTTTTGGCTCAGTATTTAACCATTGGTCAATGTCACATGCACACAGTCTTGTCATTTAGTTTCATTAATTTAAAAATTATGTTTGGGTTGAGGCTTCAGGGGACAACCAATGTGTGAGTGTTATTTTAAAAGGATCATACGGTTAATTTCTGAATTTTTTGAACACTGCTATTGCCCTGCTTATTTTATCAAAAACGTTATGAAACTATCATACTTTTCTTTCCTTTTATTAATAATTTTCTTTCCCTCTTGTTCCCAGTTCGTCCTGTAGCACCAATTAGCCTGGTCTCCATCTCCCATGCCTGGAATGCCACTGTGCTGTGGCAATGGATGTATAAGAGCTACGACTCACTGGCTCTTATTTGCCAGGTGGAGCTCACCGCCTATGGGCAAACTACAAATGTGAGTTGTATTTTCTTTGCGTGGCAGTAGATGTACAAGTGTTTGTGTGCATATCATCATATACTTTGTGCGTCCCCTCAGTGCCCCCCCCCCCCCACTTGATTTGAACGTGTGAGTGTGTGTGTGTAAGCTACTGGATTTGTAATTGTGTAGGCCTGCAAAGTAGCGTAACCGCTATATTAAAAACTCTGTCAAGCAACTCTGCCAAGCTAAAATTGATTGGTGTAAGCACAAGAAAATGCCCTTTTCCATAGTATTTACAGTCTACAAGCAACCCCTCTTCCAAAAATACGCATCTACCTCACTAACACCCATTTTCGAGTTCAAGACCATGTTTTTTTGCTCATTGTACACTGCATCCTCATACTACATACACATTATGTGTGTGTGTGCGTGTGGATGTGTGTGTATGTGTGGGTGTGTGTGTGTGTGTTGTTGACTCCCTTGACTCTGTGTATGTCATATGCTATGTATAGTATGTGTACATTTATTTTACTGTATCTAAGGCTCTGTAAAAAAGGTGAAAAAAAACCAGGAACCAGGAACACTTTATTTGTCATTTCACTTCATGCCCTTGCATACATGAAATGAAACGAAACGCCGTTTCCCCCAGCCCACAGCAGTACAACACAAAGATAAAAACACATATGATAACTACAGGGACACACATACCCAAACTAACACATATATCCAAACTAAACAAAAAAATCACTGTCCAGTGGAACTAACGCCAGCCAGGATGACTGTCTGAACCGCCGGTCTGCATGGGTTAGCAGTTAGCTTAGCCCGCCCCACTTCCGCGTCCTGTCAGACCGCCCTCGGCATTTCCTGCTTGGGCGCAGCTCCAGGCAGGGACCGTGGTCCCCAGGCCCACTGGACGAAGCAGACCAAGCTCTCCCAGCCGATCCAGCGCCAGCTCTCCCAGCCACACACCCTCAACACACCTCCCCGCACTCCTCACGACGACATCAAAAACACCACTGTCAACGCCAGGTGAGGCCGTCGCCAGACCGCCCTTGGTGTTATCAGAACTGCCGGTCTGCATGGGCTAGCAGTTAGCTTAGCCTGCCCTGCTCTCCCAGCCGATCCAGTGCCAGCTCTCCCAGCCCAGAGCCCCAGCCGTCAAACGAAGACAAAACTTAGATGCAGACATAGACAAAGACACTGCGTGGACAGTACTGGATGAGGCCACCGCAAATGTGAATTCGCACCGCCATCTTCCAACACCGGCACTGGGTCAGGCCACTGCAAACGTGAATTCACGCAGCCATCTTTCTACACCGGAAGCGGAAGAGGAAAACAAATATCCTCTTGTGAGGACAAAGTACTGTATCTCTCTGTCCTCTAAGCAACTAAACTAATGTCTTGCTTGTCTCCAGCGAACCTTTCTTGGTGTGGGTCTGCATTCAGCGGTACTATTGGGCCTGCATCCTGATGAGGTCTACAGTGTTAGAGTTTGCTGTGGAGCCCAGCAAAACTTCGGGAAGTGGGGAAACTGGAGTGAGGCGCATACCTTCAGAACCAGAATGGACAGTAAGGAGTTTTAACATTTTCTATTTTTTCCCCCTGTTGTTTCAGTTTTAGTAGATGGTGAGTATATAGGTTGCCCTGCAGAGCTTTTTTTTACCGTCTCCGAGGCAAGGAGTGCAGATAAGACAAGTTCATCTTCATCAAATTTATTAAAAATAAAAAACTGAAATATTGCATGTTCATAGTAAGTATTCACACCCTTTGCTATGACACTCAAAATTGAGCTCAGGTTCATCCTGTTTCCACTGATCATCCTTGAGATGTTTCTACATCTTTATTGGAGTCCACCTGTAGTAAATTCAATTGATCGGACATGATTTGGAAAGGCACACACCTGTCTATATAAGGTCCCACTGTTGACAGTGCATGTCAGAACAGAAACAAAGCCATGAAGTCAAAGGAATTGTCTGTGGACCTCCGAGACAGGATTGTATCGAGGCACAGATCTGGGGAAGGGTACAAAAAAATGTCTACAGCTTTGAAGGTCCCGAAGAGCATAGTGGTCTCCATCATTTGTAAATGGAAGAAGTTTGGATCCACCAGGACTCTTCCTAGAGCTGGCCGCCCAGCCAAATTGAGCAATCGGGGGAGAAGGGCCTTGGTCAGGGAGGTGGCCAAGAACCCGATGGTCCCTCTGACAGAGCTTCAGCGTTCCTCTGTGGAGATGGGAGAACCTTCCAGAAGGACAACCATCTCTGCAGCACTCCACCAATCAGGCCTTTATGGTAGAGTGGCCAGACGGAAGCCTCTGCTCAGTAAAAGGCACATGACAGCTCGCTTGGAGTTTGCCAGAAAACACCTAAAGGACTCTCAGACCATGAGAAACAAGATTCTCTGGTCTGATGAAACCAAGATTGAACTCCTTGGCCTGAATGCCAAACGTCACGTCTGGAGGAAGGCACCTCTCATCACCTTGCTAATACCATCCCTACAGTGAAGCATGGTAGTGGCAGCATCATGCTGTGGGGATGTTTTTCAGCGGCAGGAACTGGGAGACTAGTCAGGATCGAGGGAAAGATGAATGGAGCAAAGTACAGAGAGATCCTTGATGAAAACCTGCTCCAGAGCGCTCAGGACCTCAGACTGGGGCGAAGGTTTACCTTTCAACACAACAACGACCCTAAGCACACAGCCAAGACAACGAAGGAGTGGCTTCGGGACAAGTCTGTGAATGTCCTTGAGTGGCCCAGCAAGAGCCCAGACTTGAACCCCATTGAACATTTCTGGAAAGACCTGGAAATAGCTGTGCAGCGACACTTTCCATCTAACCTTACAGAGCTTGAGAGGATCTGCAGAGAAGAATGGGAGAAATACCCCAAATATAGGTGTGCCAAGCTTGTAGCTTCATACCCAAGAAGACTTGAGGCTGTAATCGCTGCCAAGGGTGCCTCAACCAAGTACTGAGTAAAGGGTGTGAATACTTATGCACATGCAATATTTCAGTTTTTTATTTTTAATAAATTTGCAAAAATTTCTACAAAACCTTTTTTGCTTTGGCATTATGGGGTATTATATGTAGATTGATGAGGGAAAAAAAGGAATTTAATCCATTTTGGAATAAGGCTGTAACATAACAATATGTGGGGAAAGTGAAGGGGTGTGAATACTTTCCGGATGCACTGTACATAAGGTATGATGACACAAGAATAAACAAAAAAAATTTGAAATAACAGGTCTGTCTGACATAGTAATCACAAGAAGTGTGTCAAATTAAATATAGGTTATAAGATTAGAAGAAGGCAAGAAAAATATGTTCTATGAGTTCTTCTGATAAATTTAGAGAGCATTTCACTTGGTTCTAATCTGTAATTGAAGCGAATACAAATCTAAGTTGTTGTTGAATTGACTATAATGGTAGATGAGAGTGCTGGATTTTGGGGGATGGGGGATGATGGTATTGTTCATTTTGGGAAGGGAGCCATACTTTTACTAAGTTATTTTTAGTTCTTAGTGTCCAGAATGGCTGTCTTACATAATCTGCCTTCAATGAAAATATACTTTTCTTCCCAGTTCCAGAGACTCTTGATATGTGGGTGTGGATGGATGGAGAGGACACTGGACGGGTGATGTGGAAGGTGATTATTTCATTTGTTCATTTCATTTAGAACAGGTGATAGGTATTCTAGATTGGTCATGTTTATACAACAAAATTTCCTTTTCACTACAGCAGTTGGTTGTACTGACTCATTGAGGTAAAAAAAAAAAGCAGATGACAGACTCGTGTCTGCTAGCCATCTTCTAACCCACTGCTCTTTGCCTCCCTCTCTCTCTCCCTCTCTCTCTGTCTCTCTTTCTCCATCGCTCTCTCTCAGTGGAAATGCGAGTGTACGTGCTGAGCAGACGTGTGAGAGTGGTTGCAAGCGATTTCTATCTTTGTTCTATCTTTATTTTTCCTGTAAATATTGTACATACAGTTTATTGTGGGGTTACTGGTTTGGTGTGTATATAGGGAGGTTTTAGGGGGTTTTGTGTGTGTTTGCGGTCGGCCTGCATTTGCTGGTCGGCATGCTATATGCCAGAATGGAGTTTACCAAACTCACCAGGAAACATGGCTTGAACATGTCACCTGGGTTTCCTTGTTCAGTGGAGGATTGTGTTTTGGCGGTTGGAGAGGTTGTGGGTCACAGCAGCATTAAATCTGCTGCTAGAATGAACAGTGCTGTGGTGATTTTTGTCAATACTGTAGACAAAGCAAACAAAGTGGTTGAAACAGGTGTTATTAATGACAGTTTTGTGTTAGTATCACCGCTCACCACACCCTCGACAAGAATCACAATTTCAAACATTCCGCCATTTATTACCGATGACTTTTTGATAAGAGAACTGTCGAGATATGGAAAAATAGGTTCATCGATCAGGAAACCGTTGTCTGGCTGCAAGTCACCGCTGGTGCAACATGAAGAAAAAATCTGTAAGGTTCCTGTACTGACGAGAAAGCAGTTAGCTAAAACGAGTGGCTCTCAAGCCAAAAAAGGAGCAGTAACAGGGGGAAGAGGCAGACAGCAGGAGGAACAACTGTCTGAGGTTCAGTTGAGTATGGAGGAGGAGTAGGAAGGGGACTGTGGTATAGATAGCCAGGTACCTGTACTAAAAAGAAAGCAGCAGGAGGTACAACTGTCTGAAACTGAGTTTAGTATGGAGAAGGAGGAGGATTGTGGTATAGACCAGTGTTTCCCAACCCAGTCCTCAAGGAACCCCTATCTTGCAGATTTTTTTTGCAACCCTGACTAGGTACCTGTTTGTAGTTATTCAACCAATCAGCAATGAATTATGTCAGATGTCGCACACCTTGCATAATTAAGTGCTGTGAGATGATTGGTTAAGTACAAGCAGGGCTACCTATGCAGGGTTACAATGAAAATCTGCAGGATAGGGGTTCCTTGAGGACTGGGTTGGGAAACGCTGGTATAGACAGCCAGACTCACACTACCCCCCAGTTGTCTGATGCAACAAAACAAGAAAACTATGATGCACTCCAAATTAAGAATTTTTTGCAACAGACAAAGAAATCTGAGAAATTTCAAAATTGAGGATTTTTTTTTAATTTATTTATTTTTTTGCAGATAAAAAACTGTTTCTGTATTCTGTTAAATCCCAGATAAGAAAAATAGAAAAACGGGGCTACACTGGTCAAGAGATATACAGGTTAAAGAGAATGGTTCTGAAACTCAAACAAGAAATAGCATTAAGAGTCAGAAGCAGTGTAAGACAAATCATTTCCCATTCTGGTTAATGTTCTTTTATTGTGTGTTTTTTCTCACATCAGTCTCAATGGCCAACTTCAAAGTCTATACACTTAATTTAAATGGAGCAAGAGATGTGAGAAAGAGAGCATGTCTTTTTCAACTTGTAAAGCTAAAGCTCACTGACATCATGTTTGTCCAGGAAACACAGCGATATCCTGAATGGCACTGACAGGAAGAAGGAGTGGGATGGTGAAGTTGTTTTAAGTCATTTAAGTAAAACTAGTGAAGGAGTTGCGCTCCTCTTTTCTAAAAACTTTCTGCCACAATCTTATGTGGTAGAAGAAATAGTGAGAGGTAGATTGACGGCAGTTAGAGCCAAGAATTAGTCTTTTACTTTGGTTTTTATAAATGTATGTGCTCCAAATGTAGGGCCTGATAGACTTCAATTTTTAACTGACCTCAGTATGGTTTTAAATTAGTGTGGGCCTGAAGAGGTTTTATTTCTAGGAGGGGATTTTAACTGCCCAGAAAATGATAATGTAGACAGGACTCATATTGAACCTCATGCTGCCTGCCTCCAGACATGAAATCAAGCAGCTAACAGTAACTCATAGTTTAGTTGATGTGTGGAGAGAGATGCATGAGCAAGTTAGACAGTATACCTGGGTTCATAGTAGAGAAAAGTCTTTTACTATGGTGGGATTAGGTAATTTTTATTTTTTTGGCATCATTTTAGTATTTTTAAAGGATGCAGGATTATGCCCATAGGTTTTTCAAATCACTCAATGGTGACAAACAATGTTTTTATTGCAAAAGTCAAACAAAAGTCTGCTTACTGGCATTTTAACACTGCTCTGTTACTAGATACACATTTTAAAGAAAATGTTATATTTTTTTGGAATATATTTAAAACTAGGAAAAGGGAGTTTACATCATTGAAACAGTGGTGGGATTGTGGGAAAGTACAGATTAAGCAGCTTTGTCAACAGTACACTCTCAATGTCTCTCATGACATTCCCAAATCTATGAGGGATCTAGAGATTGAAATAGTGAAGCTGCAGAATTCTGCAGGGTCCACAGGAAACTGAGGTTGCTTCGAAGACCTCAAGTCTAAAAAAGCCATGCTGGCTGACTTGCTGGCCGCTAGGGCACAGGGGGCGTTGGTCCAGTCTTGCTTTCAGAGTGCCGCTCTTATGGACTCACCTTCAAAGTTTTTCTTCAGCCTAGAAAAGAAGAATGGACAGAGCAGGTTCATCCACATTCTGATATCAACAACAGGACAGCTGTTGACTAAAGCCAGTGAGATCCAGAAGGGAGCTGTGGATTTTCACTCTCTTCTGTACAGCAGTGAGTACACTGAGGATGGAGGGGCATTTGATTCCTTCTGCAGTGGGCTGCCCAGAATCTCAGAGGAGACCAACAAGGAGTTGGGGGGGGTCCTCTGACTACAGGGGAGCTGTCTACAGTGCTGCAGAGCATGCGGGGGGGGGGGGGGGGCTTGGGATTGGCAGGCTCCTGCCGCAGTTCTACAGTGCTTTTTGGACCGAACTGTGTGACGACATCACTGAAGTCTTCAATGAATGCCTTAATGATTTGTCTTTGCCCCGGAGCTGCAGGAGAGCAGTACTGACATTGTTGCCGAAAAAAGGCAACCTAAAGATATAAAGAACTGCAGTCCGGTCTCTCTTCTGTGTGCAGATTACAAGCTGCTTTCACGAGTCCTGTCCAACAGACTGAAGAAGGTGATGGATCAGGTCATCCGTCAGACCTGAACCTACTGTGTGCCCAGCAGGTCCATTGCTGACAATGTGTCACTAATTCGGGATGTTTTGGAAGTCTCTGGTTCATTTGGCTTTGATGCTGGTCTGGTTTCTTTGGATCAACAAAAAGCTTTTGACCGGGTTGAGCACCAATACCTTTGGAAAGTGTTAGAAAGGTTTGGCCTCAGCCCTGGACTTATTACCAAGATTAAGGTTTTGTACGAAGATATTGATAGTCTACTGAAAATTAATGGTGTTTTGTGTAAACCTTTCAAAGCATCTGGAGGTATAAGATAAGGCTGCTCGATGTCAGGCATGCTCTTTGCACTTTCAATCGAACCCTTTGTTGCACAATTTTCGCTCTTGTATTGGTGGTCTGATTTCACCTGATTTTAACACACAACTTTTATCTGCGTATGCAGACAATATTGCTGCCATTGTAAAGAATCAAGATGATGTAAATTTGGATGGAAAAATTGTGAAACGTTTTGGAAATCCCTCAGCCGCTAAACTGAATTGGGCAAAAAGTGAAGCTTTAGCGGTTGTAGGGTGATCTGCAGGTCTCCCTCAGCTGCCAGGAGGGCTAAATTGGAATTGGTTTCAAGTACCTAGGAGTGTTTTTAGGTGATGACCAGACTGTTGGGAAAAACTGGGAGGGGATGGTGGAAAAGGTGGAGGGGAGATTACAAAAGTGGGGATGGCTGTTACAACAGATGTCTTACAGAGGAAGAGTTTTACTTGTTAATAATTTGGCGGCCTCCACCCTCTGACACAAGCTAACATGTATGAAACCCCCTGATAGATTGCTACAAAAAGTACAGTCTATTCTGGTGAACTTTTTTTTGGGGTAAACTGCACTGGGTACCACAGAGTGTACTGTACCTACCAAAGGAGGAGGGAGGGCAGGGTTTAGTGCATCTAGAGAGCAGGGTAGCAGCTTTTACATTACAGTTCATACAGTGTTAACTCACAGGGACTGATGATGTGCTGTGGAGACCTCTCATGAGCATTATTTTAAAGAAGGTACAGGGTTTGGGTTTAAACACCTCTTTGTTTTTAACAGACTGTGTTTTTAAGAGTGTGCATGACCTGCCACCTTTCTATCAAGGACTGTTTAGAGCCTGGACTCTTTTTAAGTGGGGCAAACTGGAGCCTACAGCATCTCTGTTTTGGTTTATGGAAGAGCCTCTAATCCATGGGGCCAGGCTGGATGTTCAGGATGACAGCAAACCTGGGCTCAACCAAAGGCTATGCTCAGCTGGAACTGTTAAATTGAAGCACATAGTGGATGCTGCAGGTCCGAAGCTTCTTGACACAGAGGCAATGGCTTCACTGCCGGGCTTAAGGTCAAACCAACATACTAGGGATATTCTGAATGCATGGATTAAAAGATTCCCAATTGAGGAACTGGACATGCTGCAGGACTATGCCGTTGGGACTGAGACTCCTGATAATGGAGATCCTTTCCCCAAGTTGGGTCTCAAAATGGATCAGACTGGACTAACGGGACCTTTGCTGGTCTCTAATTTGACTACTAAAAATTACCTTTACATGTTAGATGGGAAAGTCTTGTACAAATGTGTTGTAGCCAAGAATGCTGAATGAGAGAAACGACAATATATGGTGAACAAAGTTAAATGTGGCAGATGATTGTAGGCCAGTGTGGAGGGTGCTATATAAAGCCCCACTGAACAAAAGGTCAGGTGACCTGCAGTGGAGGATCCTACAGGGAGCGCTAGCAGTCAGTACTTTCATTTCAAAAATAAATCCAACTGTTTCTGTTAAGTGTCCTTTCTGTCAGTCGCCAGACAATTTTTCATTGTTACTTTGAATGTGAAAGACTAAAGGTGCTTTTTGAAGCTCTATAGACCATATTCTCACACTGTAATGAAAAATGGAATGAAATTGGTTTTATCTTTGTTGCTGGGTGGAAGAGAAAAGATGCAGAAAAGTGGCAACTTTTGAATTTTGTAGTGGGACAAGCTAAACTATCAAATTATAGAAGTTGGAAAAGTCGAATTGGTAATGGTTCAGGGGAAGATTTACTTCCTTTGTTCATTGCACGGGTAAAGGCAAGAGTCCGAGTGGATTTCAGATTCTTTACCCTAATGAACAACTTAAATGAGTTTATTACACAGTAGTGTTTCACTACAGCCATTTTCTCAGTCAAAGAGGGGCAATTCGTGTTTAATCCTGTTTTTGCGCAATGTTTTTTAAACCCTTTGGGAGTCTGACTTGAACAATTTTTTTCAAGTTTTAAGCATTTTATAGCAAGAGGTAGATGTAGTATAGATGTGTTTGGTTAATCAGTTTGGCGTTGTATTTATGATGGGTAGCTTGTTTTCCTTTTTCCTTTGGATAATTGTTTTCTAGTTTTTTCTTTATTTCTTGTCTATTTATTTATTTATTTATTTATTTAAAGAGTAATGTTTCTGGATGTGTTAATGTAAAGGAGTTACTCTGTTAATATTGTAAAGTAGATGTGTCAATGTTAATGTTTGTTTCATGTAAAATTGAGTTGTTTGAAATTTTAAAAAAAATTCTCTCACTCTCACTCTCTCTCTCTCTCTGTCTCTGTCTCTCTCTCTCTCTCTCTCTCTCTCTCTCTCTCTCTCTCTCTCTCTCTCTTTCTCTTTCTCTTTCTCTTTCTTCCTTCAATTCAGCCCCTGACACGAAAACAGAGTCACGGCCTGATCACAGGTTACGAGGTGACTCTCTGGAGCCCGGAGAAGAACATTCAACACAATAAAATCCTGCCCCCAAGTAACTTCACTTTGCCCTTCAACTTCTCACAAGATGATTATACCAGCGGCGTTAAAATCATAGCTTCCATCACAGCAAGGAATGGAGCTGGGGTGTCTCTGCCTGCAAGTGTAGTTATACCTTTACATATGGCAAGTAAGTTGGAATGGTGGGGGTGGGAGAAAAAGGTTTGGGCTATAAAAGTGTTCTAAATGTAAGTGTTTCACTGTCATTGTGGTGATGTGGCAGTTATATTAATATGATAGCATGTATAAACAAACCAAAATTTGCCTTGAATCTACTCAAATGGTCAAAATAAAGCCATCTTGACCATTGAGGTTACATGAGGAAACGAAGTCGATGTTAAAGTGTTTATCCATAAATCTATATGTTTTGCTCCTAAGTGCAAAAATGTTATCCCTTATTTTATAAATATTTTATTGCTCATTTTAAAGCTTATTCCCACTGAAATCTAATTTACATGCTCAGCTTAGTTTTAAGGTCATTAAACAAGTACAATATGGAGATGTGGGGTACTACAGGATATGTCTTTCATTTTCAGATATTGAGCCCCCTTTTGTGTCCAGAGCAGTCTTTTTGGATGGAGGTTTTCCTTTGTCCTGGCAGAGCAACACCAATGCCAGCTGTGGTTATGTGGTAGAGTGGCGTGATGCCTCCTGCTTGCAGGACTGTTCTGTGGACTGGACCAAAGTGCCTGCTGAAAACACCACCATCTCCCTACGGTCAGGTATGTCAGGCTGGAGAGGTCTTTTTGCCTAAAACCTGCCTTATTTGGAAAAGATTTTAAGTTTTGTAGATGTGAATTGTTGTAGTGGCAATGCTCTGAACTGTATTCTTACTGTGGTTTACTAAGTGAGCTCAGGCAGCACACAATATGTGTGTTTATGGTCACTAAGACAGTGAATAAAGAAATGAGCCATTGCAGTAAGTTCCACTTGGCTTAAGACTTCCTCTGATAGCTTCAATGTCAAAAACTAAACTAACTAAAATGTCATGACACAAGAGCTGCAGTCTTGTGGCATGCACACCTAATCATGACCTCCAAAATACAACCCTGAAGGTTTACATGCATACAAATGTACTTTTGATACTTTTTATCTCTAGGGAATTTAAGACAATAGTGAATACGAATGAATCTTTTGTAGTTTCTTTTGTAGTTTCTGATTTTAATTATTGCTGCCACAAATAAGACTTTCCAAGGAAAAATATGATGGAGCACATAGAATTCATATCTTTACCACTGCAGCCAAAACTGGAAGAAGGCAATTAGTAGCGAGTTTGAAGTAGAAGCGGTTGCTGTGACTTATGAGCAAATATGGCAGACCAAGCTCGTGACTTATGAGTCACAGCAGTTGCTGTGGGAGATGTGTGGGAGATGCTGTGGGAGATGTTGTATTATCTGTTGTATTACCAACAGATAATACAACATCAATTGCTAAAACTCAGGTTCAACCGTATTTATTTGCTCCATGGTGGGGAAGGCACTGTAACAGCCCCACTAGCAACTCTGTTTCAGTTGTTAATTCACAAATGTAATTACCGGTATCACCACAGGTGTCAGTCAAACAAAAGTTATAATTTTTGGGATTGTAGATTTCAACAACAACAAGTGAAATTTTGGCATTACTCTGTCACTGTGCTGACTAGCTCTCGGTCTCTCCGTACTTATTTTACTCAACTTGACCGCAAATATGTAATACCTCAAGTAATCTCTGTCTCTGCCATCAGGTAACTTCGAGCAAGGTGTGAGGTACACGTTTACCCTCTACAGTTGTTCCTCTAAGGCCCCAGAGCTGATGCACCATTGGCAGGGATACATGCAGGAGATGGGTAAAAATAACACTGCATTTCTAATGCTTTACAATATCCCCTGGGGAACAAAAACATGGAAAAAAATAATGTCTGACCACTGTATTCTCTCCTCCTCTCTTTCTCTGTCATGCACTTCCCCTCCTTATTACCCCCTCCTCCTTGCCCCCCCCTTTTACCCCCCTACCCTTCTTATGTCTCCCACAGTACCCTCCAGGTCTGTCCCCCACCTGTCAACCAATCAACAGGACTCTGACATTCAGTTGAGCTGGGATGAGATCCCATTGGTCAACAGGAGAGGCTTCCTCCTGGGCTACAACATTTACCGCAACAACGGCTCCCAGCTCACACTCTTAGGTAGGTGTTACAATGACTGTTTTGACATCTTTTCACACTGTAAAGAATTCCAATACTATCAGTTTGGTTTACGAATCACAACAGGTTGCAGTTACATTGAAGAGGGGAAAGTGTTTCATAGTGCTTCTGAAGTATACTGTTGATTTTTTTTATGTACGAGAAAATCTTTTCATTTCCCCCAGACTGAGATCTTAAGCATGGGCACCCCCACAGACACAAAAACACAGACAAGAATGGATCAGAAAAAAATGATTTTATCACAACTACATAATTTAACAAAAAAGATGAACAACCTTGTTTTGTCAGTGCTGTTTTCGGCAATCATTTTCCTTCCTTCCCCTGACAATATCTCCTGCCTTCCTGCCTTTGTTCTTCCCTTCCACTCTTTCTCACCCTTTTCCTCTTTCCTTCTTTCCCTCCCTCTCTAGCCAATGTGTCAGACCCAGGCAGCAGGAGCTACACAGTGAGGGGTCTGCCTTTGGACTCCTATAAGTTCACTGTCAAGGCCTACAACTCAGCTGGCGAGGACACAGGCACCACTGCCTCCATAACCCTGAAGTCAGTCAGTATGTACCTATAGCTCCTTCTATACACAGCAGCTAAATTGTTATTGCAACATAAGTATTATTCCTCTATCATTTAGATTTTTTTTGCTGTCATATTTCATTATTTGGGGTTTCTGTAGATAATCCTGCATAAAAACGGTTATCGATTTTGAAGACAGTGACCACTCTCAGGTCTGAATGCCTGACTGACTCTTATTTCAGTACGTGGCTCAGAAGAGACAAACGGCATTATCAAAACCCCAGCAGTTTCACAGATTGTAGATAAGGGTAAACACTTCATAACAAATTTTTGAGCAGAGGTTTTCTTGCAGCACTCTTTCAAGAAAATTCAGACTGAAAAGTGAGCCCATTTAATACAAATGAACTTGCAAAAAAATCATCCCCTTTCCAGTTGGCCTGAATTTTTACCTGGACATTAACAGGAAAATGTTTTTACCTTGTGGAGTCTGTCATACTATATTTTGCGAATAGTGATTTTTAATATTAACTGAAATCACAGTCAATTTAGCAATATAAAAAAGATGTGCAAAGTTACATGCACATAAGCACTATTTTGTAATTTTCTAATGTAATTATCCAAGATGATATCATATAGCATGTTGTGAGGCTGTAAAATTGAGTTAATTCATTCAAAACTGCTTCATTGTTTCCAAACATTGAGATGAAAATAACCAGCAAACTTAAAAATATCTTAGAAACAGTAGATCATTTGGCCTCACAAAACATTAGCTGAAAATGTTCACCAATAGTCTCTCTAGTTGGGCTAAAGTTGATTGTACTACTAAGGAAAATTACAAAGGCAATTGTAACTGTGTCTGGGTAGGGCCGAAGATATTTAAACCAATAAATTTTACGTCTGTGTTGTAGAGACCATTCTGTGCTTGGATTATCTGGGAATAAACTTGACAATTCTATACAAACTTTCCCAGTTATTGTCATGAGGTGTGTTTGATACTAAATATACACTACCGTTCAAAAGTTTGGGATCACCCAAACAATTTTGTGTTTTCCATGAAAAGTCACACTTATTCACCACCATATGTTGTGAAATGAATAGAAAATAGAGTCAAGACATTGACAAGGTTAGAAATAATGATTTGTATTTGAAATAAGATTTTTTTTACATCAAACTTTGCTTTCGTCAAAGAATCCTCCATTTGCAGCAATTACAGCATTGCAGACCTTTGGCATTCTAGCTGTTAATTTGTTGAGGTAATCTGGAGAAATTGCACCCCACGCTTCCAGAAGCAGCTCCCACAAGTTGGATTGGTTGGATGGGCACTTCTTTGAGCAGATTGAGTTTCTGGAGCATCACATTTGTGGGGTCAATTAAACGCTCAAAATGGCCAGAAAAAGAGAACTTTCATCTGAAACTCGACAGTCTATTCTTGTTCTTAGAAATGAAGGCTATTCCATGCGAGAAATTGCTAAGAAATTGAAGATTTCCTACACCGGTGTGTACTACTCCCTTCAGAGGACAGCACAAACAGGCTCTAACCAGAGTAGAAAAAGAAGTGGGAGGCCGCGTTGCACAACTGAGCAAGAAGATAAGTACATTAGAGTCTCTAGTTTGAGAAACAGACGCCTCACAGGTCCCCAACTGGCATCTTCATTAAATAGTACCTGTTAGAGCCTGTTTGTGCTGTCCTCTGAAGGGAGTAGTACACACCGGTGTAGGAAATCTTCAATTTCTTAGCAATTTCTCGCATGGAATAGCCTTCATTTCTAAGAACAAGAATAGACTGTCGAGTTTCAGATGAAAGTTCTCTTTTTCTGGCCATTTTGAGCGTTTAATTGACCCCACAAATGTGATGCTCCAGAAACTCAATCTGCTCAAAGAAGTGCCCATCCAACCAATCCAACTTGTGGGAGCTGCTTCTGGAAGCGTGGGGTGCAATTTCTCCAGATTACCTCAACAAATTAACAGCTAGAATGCCAAAGGTCTGCAATGCTGCAATTGCTGCAAATGGAGGATTCTTTGACGAAAGCAAAGTTTGATGTAAAAAAAATCTTATTTCAAATACAAATCATTATTTCTAACCTTGTCAATGTCTTGACTCTATTTTCTATTCATTTCACAACATATGGTGGTGAATAAGTGTGACTTTTCATGGAAAACACGAAATTGTTTGGGTGATCCCAAACTTTTGAACGGTAGTGTAGTTAAGGAGTAATGGGGTCATCATTACATGCCATACTGCAATGTAGTCAACCTGGAATGTATCCGGCTCACCGGTCATTAAACTTTTCTCTTGCTCAGGTTAATGTCATCACTAATGTGTCCTGTCTGTCCCTACAGCTGATTGGCTTATCCTAGAAATCTTAGCATCCCTAGGAACCATGACCTGTTTCCTGGTCTTTGTCACCTTCATCTGCTATAAAAAGAGGAATTGGTGAGTTAATTACTAATGCGTCATTCGCCATTTTGTGATACAGATTGGAATTTTTTTTTCTTATGATTACTACCACTTCATGTGTGTTGGAAGCTAACATATTTTCTATCATCACCAGGGTGAAGAAGGCATTCTATCCAGACATACCTGAACCCAAGCTGGCTGGTGACTGGTCCAGGCCACAGGTATACTATTTGAAGAGGCCTTAAACCATGAGCAGTTTATTTGTTTTAAATATTGTTGTTTTAGTTATTTATTTTAATGTTAAAATTCAGGTAAGCTGGCAGCATGATTGAACTTTTTGTGCCTGAAATCTTTCATGAAACTCAAACATGTAATCCATCACAATAGCCATCATGGGCATCGCACTTCTTTTTGTAAAGTGATCATTTAGCTTTTTAATCATGTCAAAGAAAGTTGAATCAGTTCATCTGGATACGTTTATTGACAGATACATTTCATCACTTAGATGAGTGTCAATAAATGTTGTATCCAGATGAACTGATTCAACATTCTTTGATTTTCTTACCTGAATTATTAAGCATGCATAAAGACATTTTGTAATCATGTGTTATTAACTGTAATATGTTTTTCATCTCATTTACTTTGGTTTGATATATATCCTTCTATACTTTTTTGTTTTGGCTATGGACTATGGAGCAAAATATTTCATTGAATTGTCCCTTCTTTTTTTTTTGTCAAATTGACTCAGTCAAGTGTTTACATTCTATGGATCCACAGGGCACCATGGATGTGAAGCCATCTCCCCACAGCATGGTTCGCATTGTTGAAGAACCTGAATGGGATTCAAGTAAAGAAGCACTAGTTGCCATCCCAGAGGAGGAAGAGGATGAGGAAGGGCAGGGAATAGGAGATGGACCAGTTGACGCGGACGAGCCAATGTCATTACGCTACTACAACCAAGTGATAGATGACCGGCCCATAAGGCCCCGTTTCCCAGACTCTTCTGCTTCCTCTGCCTCTTCACTAGATTCAGCGCGTACTGATGTTACCTACACAGGAATTCAGACCTCAGGGTCCTCCCTGACATTTCAGCTCCAGACACAGGGTTCCTCTGGAGGACAGCAGCCTCAGACGGAGCCCCCTGTCAGCTTTGCAGGAGGAGAGGGAAGCTACCGGCCTCAGATGCAGCATGGAAACGTGGGCCACAGCCCAGGCCCAGCTCAACCACAGTGTTTCCAAGAGCCACAGTCTACCACAGGAGGATCATTTAGTTGCTACCAGCCCCAGTGCTCTTGGAATCTGGACTCCCCAGTGGAGGCAGGAGGGAGCGGTGGCCGGGCTCTTTCTTTGGGCTCCCCCACCTCCATTGCCTCCACTCAGTTCCTTCTCCCTGAAGGTGGGACAGAGGACAGTGGAGATGGAAAAGGCCATGGGTCATCCTCAGCAACATCCTGGTTCCACAACTTGCTGACATCTACTAAACCATGATATTTCACTTTGTACTAGCAGACAGCCCAGGGGGTTGCATTCGTGAAGGTTTTTTTTTTGTCAGTATCATGCATCAACAATGTCCAGCCCACATTTGCCTAACAGATACTGGCATTTTAATGAAACGGGTACAATGTTTTTTGTGATACAACAGTTACCTGTGATAATCATTCTTACATGGCAAAAACAGTCAACATCAAATATAGAAACCTCAGCCAGTTTTTTGTAAACAGTTGCGCCTTTCGTGTAGATATTAATAACAATAATGATTCACTGTCTTTTATCAGTTAAGAAAAGAAAGTAATATTTATTATCACTAATGTGCATTTCACTTCTGTGTTAACGTTCCAACATATGGAATGCAACCCTTTGGTGTCTTGTCTGTCTTGTCCCTCAAAGCCTTCCATGACACTCAGTGACTGTCTACTTGAGGCATTTAGCAATGTCAAGTCCTTTGTTTTCAATGCAGTATATTCGTGTTTTGTTTTTCATTTCAAATGCTTTTTTTTTTGTCATGTGACCTTATCCATTTCACAGGACACAAAAGGGGGAAAAAAAGCTGAAACAAAGAACATTTCAGGCAAAATGATATGACGAACACAAAAGAACACTTTGGAGAACTCTACAAAGAACACTAATTATACAGAGGAGCCCTCACCCTAAGAAGTTCCTGGTTACGCAAATCACATTGTCTGCTGGTCTGCTCCGAAGATGACCTTGTCATCGTTGAGATTGGGCTAAACTGTATGGCAGCTGTGGACCTATTTTAAGAAAAAATAACGGAGAGGGAGCGTAGTTGTCTGTTGATACATAATTGTTACAATAGACTGGGTGAATAAAGATGGTACTCTCCAGGATTGTTGTCAATTTCACCCAACATTTGCTGATACTCTTCTGTTCCATTTGTGGTGATGAGAGCAGCTGTTTAAGTATTGAATACTTTGGACAGACAGTAAGTCGTTTATGAGGAAAAAAAGGTGTGATGACATTAAACCTGGTTGCTCTATCCTATATGCTCATGATGTACTCAACACTAATGTTACTGAGTGAGAGGAGATTTTAATGGAAAAGCAGATGTATGAATTAGAAATGGTTATTATTTCATACAGGTTTTGCAGTGGTGCTTTTTGTTATGGTCTTGAGTTTTCTGGCCGAGGGGCACAGCAAACATACACTGGTATAAGCTAGAATATGAACACAACTGATCATCTTAAGCTTTGTTTTTGTTGATGTGAGTTACTGAATTAGAGTAGATGGAAGATGATCTGTGGGCTAGCAAGTCCTATATCATTTTGCTAGAAATATCTATATTTAAAACTCAGTCATTTTGGCCTACTTGGTCACATTTTAGCATTATTTTATATGTTGCATTTCTCCCCAAAATATGTCGCAATCTTTTTGTGATCATTGTCAGTTTACAATCCTTTTACTAAATTGAATCATCCAGGATGGCTATGAACATGTTTGTACTGCCTTGATAAATGTTATGCTTCCACTGATTTGCATGATGTTACCTCTTCTATGCTGCCATGTTACCAAATGTTATTTGAAACAATAGTTTAATTCAGATCAGAACACAATTATATTGCATGGAGAAACCGTGATTCCAGTCACCGTGCATAAAGCAGTGTGCATTAGCAATGTATTTTAGCCAAGTGCTAAAACGTCTAGCTTGTAGTTACATTAGAATGTATGACCTTACTTTCCCCAAACACTATATGTGTGTTGCTGTGAAGAATTGTTCCCTGATTTGTTTCCAGACTTGAGAGCCAGCAGATTATGTATAACGATGGGGTGGGGATTTGCAGTGCTTGGAATTTGCTTTTGTTTTTTACTTTTTTATCTTCCATTTTTCTTAGTTTTTTTTTTTTTCCTTTAAAATCTTTCCTTGGACCTTACACTTAGAATTAATAGAGGGTTATTGAGGTGTGTGTAGAGCCAAGGGAGATTCATATACTGGTCCCATCATACAAAAAGGCTGATGTCACTCATCACTATTATTGAGCTCTTGTGGCAACAGTTTGTTGAATCAGCTAGAGGCTTCTTTGCCCCATATGTCCCTTTAAAGCTCTATGTTAACGCCATAATAATGGTAGTCAGGGGTAAGACTACCCAACAAACCCTATATGGTCCAACTACTTTCCATTGTAGTGTACGTGGTGGGCTACTAGAATCCACCCTTGACTAGGTTTACCAAAATCATCTTTTTGCAATTGTAATCTGAGGGCTAATATTGTAAGTAAGAATTATGCAAGTTAGAGTTTGTTTTCTTTTTTCATTGTGAGAAATTGGGTCTTGGCTTGTCTCTGGGGAAGGCTTGGCTCTTTTTTTCTCAGAGCCTCCAGTCATAAAGCTTCAAGTAAAACTACTGTGATATTCGTGAAAATTAGGAGCGACTATAATGGTTAGTTGTTATGATGAACAGATTATGCGCAGTCCCTTTTGAGCGCTCTAAAAACATTTCCTTTCTGTCTCCATGTCTTGACATGAACCTGATTGTGACATCACAATCAGGTTCGATGAGAGGAAGACAGGAGGAGGTGATTTGAAGTGTTCAAACACGGCTTGCACGTGATTTTTTTTTTCTTTCCTTTAAAGCCTACTTTCCCAAACAGGTGGGGCTTTGAAGAATAATATATGAATGCTATGTGTTAACACATATTTTATGTTGATTTGGGTCAACAAAACAGCACCTTTCTTTTTTTTAGTCTTTGTTTTCACATAACAAACCACGTGTAAATATTTGTCATTCTTGCCTTTGTAGAGTCGCAGTTACGAAGTATTAAATTGAATAGTCTACATGAGATTAGATTTAGTGGTAACTAACCAACTTTCCTGTGGGAGTAACATCAAATTATGTTCTAGCATTGATTCCATGTATATATATATATACACACACACACACACACACACACACACACACACACACACACACACACACACACACACACACCCCTATGAGAGTAGTGGCATTCCTCTTCAATCAAAGCTTGTTGTTTCAGACTGCTTATATAGGTGGAAACTTGGCAAAATGTGCTACAAAAGTCTTTTAGAATGAGATGCAACTGTGATCTTGTCCTTGTCTGCTGTCGCCTCACCCTTGTAATGGCTTGATTCCCTTTGCAAGTCCCATCGTACCACAGCAACGTAGCTGTACCAAAGGCCTTTTTGTAAGACTATGTTTCATGTCACACATTGGAACAGACATTCAAATTTCAATTCGGTCTTAACGCGTTTTTTTCCAAGTTTTAAACAGAATCCTCCTATCAGAAGAAGTTGTGATTCTCTGGTTTAAGCATTTGGATACTTTATTTGCCTTACTTGTCTGCCTTTCCTCTCTGCCCCTAGCTTTTTGTGGAAGGATCTATGCATGCTATATTAACTGTTACTGTATACTAATGGTGGATTTGGAGACTTTTAAAACTGTTTTTATACTACTATTGCTTTCCAATCACTAACATTGACCAATGTTGGGCGTGACATGGACATGACTGAAGAAGCATTGTGCGACTGAAAATGCTTCAAGATTTGTGAACTTTTGGAGGCTATTTTGGAATGAAAAGACACTGAAACGCTTCTGGAAAATAATGCTTTACTGACTAAGCAAAACATACAGCACTGATTGTGAACACTGCTAACAAAAGCTGCAATGCCATCTGTTTTAAGGGCAATAAAGTTATTTGAACTTATTGAAATGTCTTGTCACATGTCACTTCAGCCTTATCCTTCGGTTTTCTAATCACCCAAAATGATCCTATGTATTGCCCAAGAAATTGTTATAAGCCTTAAGGTCTGGGCTGTTTATATGCATTTTTTTATGTCTCATGTCTGAACTACTTTTGTAGTAAACTGCTGACTGAAAAAACCCTTCAAATTAAACTGGATGTAGAGGGTTGAGAGACTGACTTTTGACTGGAGTAATGAAATTACACAACACGGGCTCCAAATACCATCAGACGTGCGCTGTTAATTACCACGGGCAAAACTCACATCTTTAAGTGTATCTATTTTTATTTCTATTTTTTTCCCTTTGGTTTTTTTGTTTGATAAGGCCAGCAAATATTGATCACGAGTTTATAATGATGAAGTCATTGCCGAGATCTCGTTCAGTGGAGTAAGTAGAACTAACATTCATTAATGGCAGCCTGACCTTCACTTCAGACTTTGGGGGCAAAAACCAAAAATGTTTAAGCTATTACTATATTATTACTATAATTTCTTTCACGTTTCCGTTTACATCCTGTAGAGGCGGGTCCAAACTATGGACCTGAGGCACTATAGGGCAGATGTCACTTGATTGACAGTACTCGTTGTAATATGTGGGCTGTTCCGAGTAGGGCGAGCTTCTGGACTGCACAGATGTTGCTGTTGCCAGGGGTACGGTTGGTGAACTTTTCCATTCCCTTCTTCATGAGTCCTAGAGCTCCGGTGACCACTGGTGTTGCTTCGGTCTTCATTCCCCACATCCTGTTGATTTCAATCTCCAGGTCTTTGTACTTGGTCATTATTATTAGTAGTAGTAGTAGTAGTAGTATTATTGTAACCGGTTATTTTTTTGCCCGGTGCGGGATTCGATACGAGGTGTACTGCACCACAAGGTGACGTCACTAACCGCTCGGCTAAAGGGTCAGACTCGTTAGCTAGGGACTAACGTGTATTATTAGTAGTTTACAATTATTATCATTATTATTATTATAACAACGATATAACTACTCAGCAAAAGCTAACGGCTGATAAAAAATCGTTTTCACGTAACCAGTTGCAGCTGTCTTGATCTATAATGACGACAAAACCAAATCTATGGTGAAGTTGTTTACATCTGTGTATCTTTGCCAGGTAAAGTTATACATTTTGAATAGGACACATGTTCTTTTCATCCGTTGCCTTGTTAACAGGGCGGCAAACGTCACAAGACGTCGGCAGTAGACGGTCCCGCTACGTAGCTCGACGATGAGCAGATCTGGGGCCAGTTTTCTGTCGTTTCACGCGTCCCGTTTTAACGCCCCGCTGAACTACGGTCTGATCCGGGACCAGCGATACTGCGTTTATTGTCTCGTAAACTCTGTTTGGACGTGTCACCATGGCAACGGCGCACCGACGAGATCGGTTGTGCTGGTCTTCAGCCGTTGATCAACGAGCTCCGTTACCGAGAGTCTGCGGCTGTTTTAACGCATGACGCTAGATTACTGTGATTGAGGGACGCTCCAAATTTATAAGACAACATGTCGGATATATTGTGCGAGTGGCTTAACAAAGACGTCCGCTTGTCAAAATCCGTTGGTAAGTGCGAATGTAGTTAATTCTGTTTATTTAGCTGAATCATTCATTCATTCATTCATTCATTCATTCATTCATTCAGTTGCCTCGCTTGTACGCTAACTAGGCGTTATTGCTTAAGCTAGCGGTAACCAATTTGGCCAGTTACCCTTTGCTAACTGGTTTTAATAACGTGGCACCATCTAAATGCCCCGCGGTTCAGTAGGTTGGTTAGTTAATCGTGTTTATATCGTACATTGTCTTGTGTTCTATGTAGACTAGTTACTTTTGAAAATGTAATGTGATCGTAAAGCTCTCTGGGACTTAACCTCATTGGGATGAAGGTTTAACTGTACAAATAAATCTGAATCTACTTGATGTTTGTTGCCAATCTGTTGTCTCTCTTCTTCTTTTTTAAATTTCATTTACTTATAATGCTTAAGAAAATTATTTATCTATTTTTTTCACCAATTCTTGTGTCAACTATTTTAACAATTTGAATATATTCTGAGCTTCTTGATATCTGCGGTTTTCACTTTGACACTTTTTTTTTACATTTTGATGTCATTGCATAGTTAATGCTCAGTCAGAGGTTAACTGTCTTTACAGAGCCAAGTACCTTTTCTAAGGCCTTTTCCAGTGGCTATCTCATTGGAGAGGTCCTGCATAAACATCAACTTCAGGATGATTTTGATATGTTTACAAAGAGCAAGTGGGTTACTCTCTCTCTCTCTCTCTCTCTCTCTCTCTCTCTCTCTCTCTCTCTCTCTCTCTCTCTCTCTCTCTCTCTCTCTCTCTCTCTCTCTCTCTCTCTCTCTCTTACTCCCTATCTTTCTCAGTCTGTCTTAATGTCTCTGTTTTGTTATTGTTCACTGAACCTCAAAGTTCAAGTCTAACTTACGCTAGCTGTTGACTGTTGTGTGACATTTACAAGTCATTCCTAAAATGCATACATTCCAATGTTCAGCTAAGGTTAGAACCTCTTTCCCCCATAGCACCTCCAACTCCAAGTTGAACAATTTCACCCGAATTAAGCCCACCCTGCACTTGCTGGGAGTTCCCTTTGACTTGACCGTGGCCCAGGCTTTGATGCAGGAGCAGCAGGGGGCTGCAACATGTCTCCTCTACCAGCTCTACATCTTACTACAGAAGAAGCAGAAAGCAGGGATCACCGGAACTGCAATGGAAACCATGCAGCCCATGGCTACAGCATGCCTGCAGAAAAAAGAGATTGAGATCTATGCTGATGTGAGGGGGAGTGAGAGATGTGTGTGTGTGTGGGGAGGGCTGCTACTGCAAATCTTTAAGTGTGCAGATGGACCACATATGGCTATGGTTATATTTAAGCCCATCTTTTCAGACATTTTACATTTTTTCTATTCAAATTTTATTTGTTTTCACATACAATCGTGACATCCAATAAACCAACAAACTGCACATGCATCCATACTTACTTTTGTCTGTCTGCTCCTCCAGCGGTTGCGTACACTGGTGAAACGTGATGCAGAGCTGCAG
This sequence comes from Lampris incognitus, assembly GCF_029633865.1. Classification (NCBI taxonomy): domain Eukaryota; kingdom Metazoa; phylum Chordata; class Actinopteri; order Lampriformes; family Lampridae; genus Lampris; species Lampris incognitus. The sequence goes on from NC_079211.1 coordinate 99,823,220, forward strand.
CTACAGAAAATTTCTGAACACTATGAGGAGCAGGCCCAGCAGTGGAACAACAGGTTTATGATGGCCCAGCTGGTCCAACAGCAAGAGAAGCTCAAGCTCCAGGGAGAGATGAGAATGAAGGACATTGAGAGGGTACTGGACACATGGGAAATAGACATGATATTACTTTACTGCTGTTTCCCTATATTTATTCATCAGCAGCCCAGGGAATTCCCCCTCACACACACACACACACACACACACACACACACACACACACACACACGCAGATGAAGACAACAGAAAAAAATTACTTGCACTCTTTAACATGATTGGCAGGGAACAACTGCCTTTTGTCTAATTTAGAGGTTTAGACTTGATAGCAACAAAAATAGTACTAGAATTCTTTTATATCAGATACACCCCACTTCTGTGTCAACAATACTTTGTAAGGGCAGAGAATGTATTTAACACTTCTGTGTCAACAATACTTTGTAAGGGCAGAGAATATATTTAACATCACATTTCAGCCTGCAATATGGCTGTGTGGGCCGGTGGGCCAGGTCAATATATAAACTGACTTAGATGTAAACTTAGATAAAAATTAATCCCTGACTTGTTACCAGAATTTTTTCTGCATTCATTGGACAGATGAATGGATAACAACGGGCAGAAAGTGGATACCCTCCACAAACACACATATACTAACCAGCTGGAAATTGTCATCTGTTTTAACTGTCGACCATGGTCCACTTTGTGTCTTGCAGCTGCGTGCATCTCGTCGCAGGCCGAATGAGATCATGACTCGTACCCAGGCCTCAATTATCCAGATGCCTAGGCCACCTCCAAAAAGGTCACTGCAGACCCTACAGAGGAGGCAGCAACAGCTACGCAGAGAAAAACAAGCACAGGTTTGAGCCACATCATAAATCTCAAAATTGAACTTAGTAGCAAGCATGGCTGCACGCTATCTTGAAAATAAGAGACTGTCTTTCAACCAGACACTATGGCTCCAAACCCCTGTGTAAGTAAGCTTCTACCCGGTTGAGGTATTACTGAGCAAATCATTGAATAACTACTAGCTTTTGGAGTGCCTACTGCAGCTGACTCTTGACTTCAACTCCCCTTAGTGGCATCCAGTTTTTTTATTTTAAACATAAAAGATATATGTGTCATTGTAACTTATTAATCACAGAAAGTGAACCAGTTCATCTGGACACAACGTTTATTAAGAGAAACTTAACTTGGGTTTCTCTCAATAAATGTTGTGTCCAGATGAACTGATTTACCTTTCTGGGATTTCCTTACCTGTATTATCGAGCACACATAAAGAAATTGTAACTTATTAAATACATGTTTTGAAAAAAGGTATTCAATCAAAAACAAAACAAGTGTCAACTTATGGAATGGCTGTTAAGTTTACAGGCCTGCTTCTCCAACTTCTAGACCATTTCCACCCCATAAATGGACAAATCAAAATCTGACAATAATAATGATAATAAAAATAAATTAAACTTATATAGCGCTTTTCTCACACTCAAAGTTGCCTTACAATAAACGGGGTGAAACAAGACAACAAATAAACATAACAGACAAACAGGGGTGGATGGGAAGGGGGGCTATGAGAGGGAGAAGCAGCAGCCATACACGACGCCAGCAGTACTCTCCCACTTAAACAGATACAAAAGGGCAAGAAAAACAAAAAACAACAGCACTGTAGACGTTGATTTTCTGTAGGGATTTACTCCCGTAGCCTATTCCTCTCCTGAGGTATCCACTAGGCAGTGGTACTATTTAACCCATAGTTGGGTTAAATAGTAATAATAAGTAATAATAAGGGATATTTTCGTCCCTGTGATGTATTATTTTCACGTGTCCAAATCCATATTGTGAAAGTAAAGGAAATGTGTTTGTCTTTGATTTTTTTTTGCGCTACAGTGATGTTTGTTTGTCTTTGTTTTCAATGCAGAGGGTCCAGACTGAAATAGCCCAGTTTGAAGAGAACAGGGAAAAAATTGCTCCTTCTGATTTTGCTTCCTGTTTCTTGAGGTGAGTGAAGAAAAAAAAACCCTAATGAATATTTAACTTACCTAAATTGGGCTACAGAATTAAATATTTTTTAAATGTTAGTATTAATATGAAGAGTATTCTAAAATGAGATCATTTGACTGCCATTTCCAAATGGCAGTCATTAGAATACTCTTACTCAGAACACTCTTCATCAACTTTGAATTCCCTTCTCTCACAGGATGATACAAAGTGAAAATAAAATCTACTTCATGTATTTTTTTATGTATTATTTTTTTTACAAACCGGAACTGAACTCTGCACTCTAACAACCACTGAAACCACAACTGTCAGAACACCAAGAATAACAGCCCAGCACAAATCCAGTTATTTGCTCTCTGTAACTCTAAAATCTGGATCTAATATTACCCTGAGACAATGAACTCATGCTTGTTTTGAACTGAACTATTTTTCCACTCCAGTGGTCTGTCCTTGAGCCAGGGCAGTAAGGCTCCAAGCCAGACGATTCCTGGAGGTGGGGCTGAGTTGGTGTTGCAGTCCAACAGTGAGTACATGCAGAGTATCCGGCAGAGGCTGGAGGAGGACACTATGGCACGTCAGCAAAGAGAGAAGCGCCGAACAAAATTCCTGGTGGAGCAGCTCAAGGCTCATGAGGCTCAGCAGGTGAAACATATATTAGATGCTATTTATATGTTACCTTTCATCTTCACCATTTCTCCTTTTTCACTTTTATCTCACAGGTCCCATGTCAGTAAAAAGAACCCATACTAGCAATGTCTCCCAGTTGTGTGCAAAACTCATACATTAGTTATTCACTACGAGAGGCAGCGGGTTATGGAATCACTTTAAAATAGCAAGGTGTAAATAGGGGTCTTGTCTCTCATGACACTGTGAATTTAATCTAAATGCAATAAAAGTGATGGTAGTGTCAGTTTGCCTGGTGACCAATATGATACCAGCCCATCTGGATTACCAAGGTATCAAAATGGCAATGGAAAGAAGAACTAGAGTTGGTCCCCCTGCGCTGCAGCTGCCCACTGCTCCGATACAATAGGATAGGTTAAATGCAGAGAACAAATTAATTGTAAGAATACAATTAATTGTAAGAATACAATTCATTGTAAGAATACAATGTCAAATAAAGTGGCTTTCATTCATTCTTTCAGTGGGTGTAGTGTAAGATTTTTACTCTGAAATTGAGCTATGGTGTTTCATTTTGTGTGTAGAACTATTAACTGAGGCACACAAGCCTTCATGCATACTTGTAATTATGTAATTTTTTGTGCAATTATGTAATCCCCCCCCCCATCTACCTTAGGAAATTACAAATAGATAGGTTCAGTCTCTCTGTGTTTTTTTGAACACCATGTTGAAAATGAGCCTGAAATAGACCATGTATGATAAACCATTAAACATGTTTTCTTTTGATCTCAAATCCATTAATCTATCAACTCGCTCCCCTGTAGGAGGCTCTGCGTGAACAGCAGCTTGTCGAGCGTCTGACACGCCAGACCCAGCAAGAGCGACGTCTGGTGACGCAACTCCTCCAAATACGCATGCAGAAGGAGGTGATCCGGCAGAACCGCCTCTTCCGAGAGCATCAGTACCAGCAGCAGAGAGAGAGGGAATTGCAGGAAGCTCTAGAAAGGGAAGCGGTGAGAAAGGAGGAACTGGGAAATGCAAACATCACTTTTCTATAGTCAGTCTACAGCAGCCCTTGGCAGTGATAGAATGTGTGGTGTCATAGGGACAGGGATGTACTTCTACGGAAGGTTGACTTGTGTGCTGAGATTTGGCCAAGAGGAAGCAGAGACTCTGTATTAATTCTAGTACTCACCCTTTGTATGTATCAGTAGAAAACTGGCTAGTGGTGTGAAAAAAGAGGTGATTTTCTTTGTGAGATTCTCAAGCAAGAGAGTAGACCTTTCAGGGTTGTGAGGTGGAACTGTACTAAGTTTGGCACCTCGATTGGTGGCGCCTGTGTCACATCATGTCAAGGGCCCCAGTATTTCCAGCAGCACCCCCCTGTGTAATTAATAGTGTTAAGAATCACACAGTGTGATAAAGATAGATATCAAGAGATATCGAGAGATGGGGAAATACGAGAAGGTAGAGTTAGATAAGACCAGCAGAATCAGGACACACATCAGCATTCATATGGAATTATCATTCAAGTGGTCATACCTTTAGGTGACTGACTTCATGATCATTTATAAGCAGGCAGAGTTAAATAGTAGGTCTACTCTTTAGATGGGAGGGCTGGAATAGGCTTGAAAAATTATTTATGGTATGGTTCAACCAAAGTAATCCTTATCATCATTACTATTGATTGGTAAATAATATACCTATATATGTCATACAAGTGGTCCTTTGTGTTTATGAAAGTGTTCGTTTACAAACAGATTGCACTTAACAGTACCTTGTTTTATCCAACACAGATAGATAGTAATAGTTGCATAGAGGAGGAGATGAGAGAGGTTTTTTTTTAAGAAAGAAAGTGTTGCTAACTACAGGGAAACTTTGCTGTAGTATGAGCCTAACCTCTGTCTCTATGTAATTTGTACATAGAAACCACTAAACTGAATGAAAAGGCACTAACATTTCAGCAGTTGTATGAAAAACAAATGTTCAATCTTTCCCTTTCTACAAGAATGAGGAAAAACAGGCGTTACTTTAAAAATGAATGAACTATTCATGAACTATGAATATTTAGTATGTCTGTACCTGGCTCCTGAAGACTAAAGCTTGGCTTGCAGTGAGGGAAAACTCAGACAAACTTCACATCAAAAGCAAAATAGATCACTGACCCACATTTTCCTAACAAAACTGATTTAGTTTGGTAAACTTGTTGCAATGCCCATTCCGCTCATTCCAAGTCTTTGGCTGAGGCCTGGTATAGGCTTTGGCGCAGCAGGAAAAGCTGGATCATGCTGAGGAGATCAGAAAGGAGATTGAACTACACAACAGAATTGCTGCTGAGCACGCTCAGAACAGATACAGGAAGCACTCCAAGAGCTGCCGGGAGGTACTGGAGCAGATAGTGGACCTGGTCACCAAGGTTGGGGAATACCGCCTGCTCACTGGGAAGTATGTCACACAACGGTTTTGAATGGCATAACTCAACAGTTTATATGTCAATTTAAAACGTCCAACGTGAACAAATAGTACTGAATTACATATGTGACTTGTTGAAAATATGCTCCATCACGCCCTGTCACCGAAGCATTCTTAATAATCACCTTTCACTAAGGGGGCATCTGGGTGGCATGGCGGTCTATTCCATTGTCTACCAACATGGGGATCGCCGGTTCGAATCCCTGTGTTACTTCTGGCTTGGTTGGCGTCCCTACAGACACAATTGGCCGTGTCTGCGAGTGGAAAACCGGATGTGGGTATGTGTCCTGGTTGCTGCACGAGCGCCTCCTCTGGTCGGTTGGGGCATCTGTTTGAGAGGGAGTGGCAACTGGGGGAAATAGTGTGATCCTCTTATGTGCTATGTCCCCCTGGCGAAACTCCTCACTGTCAGGTGAAAATAAGCAGCTGGTGACTCCACATGTATCAGAGGAGGCATGTGGTAGTCTGCAGCCCTCCCCGGATCAGCAGAGGACGTGGAGCAGCGACTGGGATGGCTCGGAAGAGTGGGGTAATTGGCCAAGTACAATTGGGGAGAAAAAGGGGGACCCCCCCCCCAACAAAAGTAAAATAATAATCACCTTTCACCAGAGGTTGAATTTGCAAAGTTAAAAAGCCAGTCAACTGAAATTCACTTCATTAAATGATTGATTCACATATCACCCTGTCAATAAATCAAAAGGTTTGACTCAAAGTGTTAAAAGGCATCATCCTTAAGGTCCATTTTCATCCTGGCCATATAGTTTTAGTAATGTGAAGGAACGCTTTGAGGGAATGACTGCAATGAAATTGTAATCATAGCTTTATTCTGTTATCCTGATGTGTGTCATGTAAAGTATATTTATGGTTGAACAATATCAAGTCCAAAAGGACAGGATCACAGAAAGAAAACAAATTTGTTTCCTGGCTTTTTTGGTTATTTTTAGTATAAAAACGAGACCATGACAACTTTTTTTTTCAATTTAAAAGGCTAATGACTGTCATAAGAACGGAGGGTCAGATGAAATATGCCGTTTCATGCCTTTTTTTCTTTCTTTCTTTCTTTCTTTTTCTTTCCTTTTTTCTTTTTCTTTCGTTCTCACTTTGTTTCTATCTTTTCTTCTCTTTTCTTTGTTTCTTTTTATCTTGGGTCAGTATTGTCAGAGTGAAATGTTGTATGGCAGCTAAAGCTTTACACTGCACTGCTGTGGCATGGCTACCCAGAGGACAAAGACGGTGTGATCAATAGATCAATAGATGTGATGTACTTTTGACCAAAGGTCAAATAAAATTAGAATTTAACCTTCTGTCTGATTCTTCTCATGACCAAGCGCATCATTATCACAAACTCGCACCAGTGTGGGTAACATGTACACATGGATATGAATAAAGTATTACTATAGGCCATATGCACAGTAATATAAACACTGTCTACATAGAATATTGGTTTTTTCTCTGTTCCCTTACATGGTGCTCAGTATTTCAAATGATCATACAGTTCTGTAGTGCAGTTCCCACAGCCTGGCACATTATCCACTGTCCATCAGAAGATGTATGAATTTATGTATGGCAGTTAACAGTTTTCCTCCTCTCATCTCTCAGTCTATTTTCCTTCAGTAAAATAACATACATTACAGCAGGAGGATACATAGTTAATTCAGATGTAGTGAAAATAAAACTGAGATGATTTTTTTTTTACCATATGTGTCAAAAAACTGCAGTAGATTTTTTTTAATACATAAACTGTAATCATATCTAAATATAACCTGTCTTTGTGGGTATCAGACAAGGTAAACACCTTCAGTGTTTTAAATATATAATGCCACATTTAAATGTACTGTCAGTCCAGGATTATATCTTATCACAACTTCATTAGAGAGTAAATCTAGTTTTGTCCTTTGTGCTATTAATCTCCCCCGTCTTCAGTCTCATCCCAGCCAAGTTGATGAAGGAATGGAAGGAGTTGTTCTTTGGTGGTCTGCCTCTTTATGAGTCAGTGGTTGTGGAAGGCCAGCAGCTGGGATCTGAACCCTCTACCCAACCAGACCTCAAAGAGCTGAAGAAACAGGAGCTGCTCAACAACCAAGACTATGATGAGTACACTGTGAGTTGGAGATGGAACATGCTTGGTTCTTGTGTTTGTGTGCACAAGGTGTGTGTGTGTGTGTGTGTGTGTGTGTGTGTTGGACAGGATGCTACACTTTGGGCAAATGCTTCCCAAGCTTAACCACACTTATTCACTTATTTATTAAATTCGAAAATGCTAATCCAGGATTAGTATTTCTAATCCTGTATTAGGAATACTAATTATATTCCAGTATTAAACAAGATCAGACGAAAACTCGAGAAAGTAAGGTGGAGTTACATTTTAGCAATATTTCTGGAGACCTTAGAGAGGAAATTTAACCTGTGAATATGAAATTTGATTTATTCTCTCGCACTGTTCCCTTTCTTAGAAAGCATCAACAAAGCTATTCACTCTTGTCAATGCTTCTTCACTTGCACACCTAAATCAAACAGACCCATCATTAATGTTATCAGCTTCAGCTTTGTTTATCCTGCTATGCTTTTGCACTTGGTGCCAAAATCAGCCCCTTACAGATGGTTTTTCACCTTTAGATGGTGGCAAACTCACAAAAGTTGTATAGGATTTAGTTGTTCTTTAAAGGAGCATTAGAAAATGCCTCACTGACTCCACATGTCCTGGAGGAGACGTGGTGGTCTGTAGCCCTCCCTGGCTCGGCAGAGGGGATGGAGCAGCGACCGGGACGGCTCGGGAAGAGTGGGGTAATTGGCCGGGTACAATTGGAGAGAAAAAGTGTGTGTGTAGGGGGGGGGTCCACAAAAAAAAAAGCCAGACCAAATGACAGCTTTTTTCCAGCCCATCTGTTCTGTGGATATTATATCCTTCCCCCATCTTTTTGTGCCCTACCTTTCCACCAAACGAAATGTGTATGTTTAGAAAATGAACAGATAGCGTGATGCAGACTAAAGCTCTTCTCGGCCCTTGTCCTCTGTTGTGTGTGTCAGAACATGGTAGGTGAGTGGGCATGGCCAGAAGAGGGAGGGGAAGCTAAGCCCCCTCCAGCCAACAACAGGATTCTGGGACATATAATGCAGCGGCTGAGGAAGCTTGTCCATTCACCAGCTCCAGGCACCCCCCCTCCCATCTTCCCCCCATTCACCCTTAAGGCCTGTGTCTTGGGCAAGTTTTTCTCTGGCAAGACCACCTGCCTGACCAAGATCGCTCAAGGTACATATCATGTGACCCACAGACGTAAATACACACACGTATTTATTCATTATTTATGCTCTATTTCTCTCTCCAGTTAATGATGTATACTTGTAAAGTCATTTAAGGTCGTGTGTGTGTGTGTGTGTGTGTGTGTGTGTGTGTGTGTGTGTGTGTGTGTGTGTGTGTGTTTGTATGTGTGTGCATGTGTGCTTTCTGCGTGTGTCCTGGTATCTGCTCCAGTCCATAGTATCCATGTCTTTTCTGCCAACAACCTGATCCAGAAGGCCCTGGAAGCTTACCATAGTGGAGAAGAGGTTGGTACCAAGAGGCACAATAGCTGAAGTCTGGTATTATCTCAATTAATCTAATCTAGTCCAGACTATGTTTGTCATGAGAGCCATCAGGTTAAGAAAGAGGTCAGTCTCGCTTGTGACTTTGGATCATTATCAAATGCGGCCAGTGTACCAAGGTTGAAGTAGCCAACTATACAGAATATTGGTAACATCTTAATTAAATAGTTATTCAAATTCCAATTTCAAAAAATGAACAACTGTTTTTTTCCCCCTGTCATCACTGTTATTGTGCTCTGTTTTCTTAGCAATGTCTCCAGGACCCAAAGAGCACCGAGCTGCCCTGCAGTACAGACACAGAGCAGCAAGGACAGGACGGGACTGAGACTCAGGACAACAAATCTCCGGATACTAGTCTGTTGCTATGATCCCTGATACTTGTCTATTCTATTCTATTCTATTCTATTCTATTCTATTCTATTCTATTCTATTCTATTTTTGTAAAAAGCTTGTTAAATTTAAACTTCTGAATCTCTACTTTGTTTATATATAAATGATTTGAATACTTGTGTATCAGTAGTCACTTATATAAAGTAGTTGCTGTCATCTGTGTCAAACTGTCACACCATCTGTGTCAAACTGTATTATTTTTTTCTGCTGTAGGAAATCATGAGGAAAGCAAAAAAAGAAAGGTCAGTTTCATTTTTATCCATTGGCAGTATATGACTGAATTTTTTTAGTATTTCTTACACATCATAAATAGAAAGATCCAGTAATACATATATAGGAGTCTGCCTTTTTTTTAGATTCATCATGTGTCAGATTCACCAAGAATGTGTACTAGAGACAAATGTCAGAATGTACTTCACCACACAAGGTCTTATTTGATCTCATGAGACCTTAATTGACCACAAACACCTCTTAGATGATGAGGAACCTTAATCATTTGAAGAATTTTATTCCCAAATTCACTAAGTAATATTTAAATTGCTAGCTCAAGACCCTCACAAAGCAGTGACATTTGAGAAAAGTGTAATCATCTGCATTTTTAAATACTGAACACAAACCAAACACCCTTTTTGACTGTCTTAACTCAACTCCTATCTTAATTCTCTCACAACACCCCAGTTGTCTCTACGAGCCCTGCATGGAGAAGCCATAGTGAATCTTCTGAGAACAGGGGAAGCAATCCCTGATGAGCTCCTGGTGAACATTATGATGGAGGCCATCAGGTAGGCACATAACCACTGTCTCATGCTTACAGTAAATCCATGCCTTTCTTTTTTACCAGAACATACTGAGTTGGTTGTTTTGGTTGCTGCTTTCCTCACCAACATCTCTGCTTAGATGAGGGAATAGCACCTCCAGCTCATTTTGTCCAAAACTGAGCCGCTGGTCATCCCTGCAAAATCCTCCATCCACAGGGACTTATCAATCAGGCTTGGTACATAAGCTCAATACCCGGAGGATCCACAAGAAACCTTAGGATAATGATTGACAAATGACTCTAATTTTCTGACCACATTGCACCTCTCCCATTCCTGATGCTATGCTCTCTCTGTACAACACCCGGAAGATCCAACCGTACTTACCAGAGCATACTGCTCTGCTCCCAGTCCAAGCCATCTCTCATCTAGACTATTGCAAGGCACTTCTCGCCAATCTCCCAACCCACTCTCCCAGTCCACCCACTCTAAGAGAACTGCACTGCACTTGGTTTTCAACCTGCAAAGGTGAACACACATCTCGCCTCTCTTTGTATCTTACACTGGCCCCTGGTTGGTGCCCAGATAAAGTTCAAAACCTTATTACTAGCTTTCCAAGTGGTTTAAGGAAAAACGCCAACATAACTGTAAACCCATATTAACATGTGCACTCATGCTTGACTCGCCCTCTTCATCTTACCTCTTGAAGACTATTGGCTATGCCCATTTCAAAAGGGTTGAGCTCCAAGTACAGACTTTTCTCTAATTTGGCCCAGAATAGTGGAATGAATTTCCATCAGAGCTGCAGACTCACTTCATTCAAGAAAGGCTTAAAATCTTTACTTTTCTTGGCCTGCCTTAATCAAAAGATTGCCCCAAGCATGACTGTGGCACTTAATTGATGGAATTGTCCAACTACTTGTAAAATTTTAATCCCATTATTCGTATTACTATTGGTGATTGACCTGTTTTGCACATTAGTTACACTTGACATATCATGCACTTTCGACTGTGGTATGATTGTTGTTCAATGCTCTTAAATGCCTGTAAGTTGACACAAATATTTCTGCCAACTGCTGACTCTTTTGTAAGTCTGCTACATGATAAACTGTAATATGTAGTGGATATAAAAAGTCTACACACCCTGTTAAAATGGTAGGATTTTGTGATGTAAAAAAAAGAAATCAAACTAAATCATGTCAGAAATTTTTCCACCTTTAATGTGAAATTGCAAACATATCCCTTGCTTTGTAAGCTCTTTGTGGACCATGGCTGCTGCAGTTAGATGCAACCAAGATGATGTCATGAAAATCCTACTGGAACAGCTGAACTTTATTTGGGGTTAATCAAGATTCAAGATTCTTTATTTGTTACGTCTCATTATAGAGAGAGTAAAATTCTTGAGTTTCAGCTCCTCAACATTGCAGCAACAACAGTAACTGAACAACAACAAAACAGAACAGAACAAAAAAGCAGCAACAATAACGGTGTGTGATGTATGTAAAGTGGTGTGTGTGTGTAGGCCCAGCCCCAATAAATGTGCACGTGTGTGTGTGTGTGTGTGTGTGTCTGCATATCCGTGCGTGTCTGTGCATGCCAAGCTACCTCTGTGCATGTATGTATGTGTGTGTGTGTGTGTGTGTGTGTGTGCGTGCGTGCGTGCGTGCGTGCGTGCGTGTGTGTGTTTTAGCCGACGATCACAGGTCAGTACCATCAGTCTGGCACCAGGCTTAGTGTCTTTTAATATTCTTTGTTCAAAAGCCTGGTTGCTTGGTGGAAAAAGTTGTTCCGGAGCCTACTGGTTCAGGCTTTGAGGCTGAATCAGTCACTTTAGCTGATGGCAGGTGTATACTAACTACTATTTAACATGAGTTTGAATGTGATTGGTTAATTCTGAATGCAGCCACATCCCCAGTTATAAAAGGTTGTACACACTTATGCAACCAGGTTATTGTAAGTTTTGTATTTTTCTCTAAAATGGTTGATTGTTTTTTACTTTATGTTTATAGGTTGCAATTTCACATTAAGCGTGTAAAAAATTCTGACATGATTTATCTTGGTTTCATTTTTTTCATCACAAAAACCTTTTATTTTAACAGGAGTGTGTAGACTTTTTATAGCCACTGTAGGTCTGACTGTGTTGGACTCATATTGTGTATTGTAGTTTAATGTCCATGTTTCTTTATTACATCCAGTCTTTCCATATACAAAGTTCTATTATTTCTTTAATACAGTAATATATTACAAACCGAATAGAGAAAAACAACATCTCTATAAGCCATTATTCAGTAAGTGCTACACAGGCTTTCAGTTGTATTCTAGTGTACATTGTCAGTTGACTGGGAAAGGCCCTCAGCACAAATCCTTGATACTGTAGACTCCTGTTGGACATTGAATCGGCCTGTTTGCCAGAAAAATCAATAGTATATTCTAAACTACCCGTAATTCTCATCACCGTAGGACGGTTCCAGCTCATCAGGAACCTATCATGTTGGATGAGTTCCCACTGGACATTATCAGGCTTTTATTTTCCTGTAAAATCTATAGTTTAGGCTGCACTCTTATCTTCAGGAACATCAGTAACGGCAATATTCATGCAGCACTTCTCTGTGGTAATGGTGTGCTAAGATTTTCACAGTCCAGACAAGTCTCACAAGAAAAGAACTGGGGGGGGGGGGTAACACAGGCATGTAAGGGAGGGTATGGGAATACAAACTGGTTCATATGAGGAGTCTGTGTGTGTGTGTGTGTGTGTGTGTGTGTGTGTGTGTGTGTGTGTGTGTGTGTGTGTGTGTGTGTGTGTGTGTGTGCGTGTGTGTGTGTGTGCGTGTGTGTGCGTGTGTGTGCGCAGGTAACCCAGCAGTGGTGTGACTTTGGATTACGGTGTTGTGACATGAGCCCTTGTTCAGGGTTTGTGTATTCTGAGTATGTGTTACTCTGCTAGGGAGGTCCCAGCTAACTCAGGCTGGATCTTGGACGGGTTTCCAGTGGACATCACTCAGGCTCGCCTGCTGGAGAAAGCTCTTGGTGGGTCAATGGACCAAGAGCAGAGAGATGCTGACTGCAAAAAGAGGAACAGCAGGGCAAACCTAGCTACTGAGCCCAATGCACCAAAAAAGGCCCCATCCCAAGTCCCAGTGCTCAATCTGGCGCTTCTACTGGATGTTTCTGACGACTGTGTCCTCAACCGTGCTGCCAAGAACCGTATGTCCTGTCGGTCAGGGTGGTGTTCTGTATGTGTGTGTGTGTGTGTGTGTGTGTGTGTGTGTGTGTGTGTGTGTGTGTGTGTGTGTGTGTGTGTGTGTGTGTGTGTGTGTGTGTGTGTGTGTGTGTGTGTGTGTGTGTGTGTGTGTGTGTGTGTGTGTGTATCTTCACGACCAAACATGTTGTGTTTGTGCATGAGTATGTGTATTGATGCACACAAAGAAAACATGTTCAAAACATCAATTTGCAGATGAGTTTGGACATACATGTTGTGTAGCTACACAGAATACTTTGCATGTATTTTAAGGTGTAAAGAAGAGTGTTGTGGTTGCTGAAAGACCTGAACAGGAGACTGCCCAGGATGTTGTGACTATTATCAGTGTTGCCAAGACTGGAACAGAAACTGATGCTGCTGCCATCCCTACTGGCGACAAGAGCCTGGAGATTAGAAATCAACACAGGTGAGAGAGGGAGTGAAAAGGGGTGAGAGGGCAAGCTACTGAAAAGATTTATGACTGCTTCTATATAGTCTTGTTCCCTCCTCTACTCTTTTCTCCTCTCCACTTCTCCCCTGTCCTTACCTTGCCCTGTCTTCTCTACATCCAGGATCTCAAGTTTCCAGGATACCTGGTCAAAACTAGAGAAGTGGTTTGGTAAGAAACAGGGCATTCTGGTCCGTCTAGATGCAGAGGTTGAGGAGGAGGAGCTGTACAGAAGAGTGGAAACTGTCCTACAGCAAGCTATGATACAAACCCAGAGAGGTACCTTGTTAGGATTTGATTTTGGAATCAATGCTAGTACACTCTTCTTTCAGCAGAATGTATTGTTTTATAATAATAATAATGATAATAATAATATAATATTAATAATAATAATAAAAATCAATCTTATATTGTGCTTTTCTAACACTCAAAGTTGCTTTACAATAAAAGGGATGAAACAAGACAACAGATAAACATAACACAAGCATACAGGGTTGGATGGGAAGGGGGGGGCTACGAGAGGGAGAAGAGCAGCCACACACAACGCCAGAGGTACTGTCTGACTTAAACAGATACAAAAGGGCAAGAAAAACAAAAAAAACAGCACTGTAGATGTTGATTTTCTGTAGGGGTTTACTCCCGTAGCCTATTCCTCTCCCGAGGTATCCACTAGGCAGTGGCACTATTTAACCCATAGCTGTTTCTTATATAAACAGATGCAAAGCCATGCAGCATCTCCCACATAAATTTTCTCTTGTTTCTGTTCTGCTGTCTTCTCTTCCTGCTCAGCCCCAACTTCAGCCGTAGCCCCAGCTGTACATTCAACACCAGGAGAGGAACCAGACGTCAGAGTCAAATCAAGTCCCAAGTCCAAGACACATTCTCCGAGAGGTGGGATGGTCACTGGACGATTTTCTGTGTCATTTACTATCACAGGGTTTTCCATATTACACATGGTAGCCCTGCAGTCAAGACCACCCCCGGTGAGACCAGTCCATACCAAGTTTTTAGGGGGATGAGTCTGAGTCAAGTCAGACTTTCAGGTTGTGAGTTCAACTCAAGATCAGCTGTGCCCAAACTTCTGTCAAGACTGACACCAGAACAGTGCAAGTCTAATTAAACACCATCAATGTAACTGTTTTAATCTACCTAACACTGTAATATTTATGGTTACACTTTATTAGGGGATCGAAGGGGGTCAGAAATGACCTAGTAATTTCCTAGTAATAAGGTGTAATTATCACGTAATGTCTTAAAAATAAGGTGGAAATTACCTTGTAATTTGGGTTAGGGTTAGGGTCAGGGTTAGGGTTAGCTGTAAAATTACCTGTAAAAACAACCACCTTATTACTAGGAAATTACAAGGTAATTTCCAAACCCCTAAAATAAAGTGTTACCCTATTTATTTAGTTTTTTCCCCTTGAACAGACTCCTTATGAGCTCACACAGTATGAATAAACTCACTGTCGATAGAGCAGCATCAGGTTTTGTAAATTAAACACCACAAAAAAAGAATGTAGTCTTCTTATTTCAAATCTAATGAACAAGTATTGATCGAATATCCCGAGCTAAAACTGTTTTAAGGTGGAGTGCCTTTTATATAGGCACACCACTGACTGCAAATTATGATTAGGAGAAAGAACACTTAAGTCTCTCCCTTCACTCAGTTTCTCATGGTCTCTCGTCTCTTTCTGTGTCTTGCCCTCTCCCTCCCTCTCACTCGGTTTCACATAGCAACATATTTGTTTTTGTTTTTTTAATTATTTTTTGTTTTTATTTTTTATTGTGTCAAAGTCAAAGTCAGGCTAGTTTGACCCTGCATAAAAATTATACATTTACATTGGTTTAAGACAGAACCCCTCTCCCACGAGATATACAAGTTATGGAAAAAAAACACAATAGAGCCCTTAAAAACCTTAATGCAATGCAGAGACGGTCAAACAATTTTTTGAAAATGATCATACCAAGTCCGTTTCATTTATTCATTTTAGATGCCCTTGTGATTCATGTGACTATTTGAATTTGCAACAGAGCTGTATAATTACTTTCCCCTGTTCACCAAACTACTAGAGCATCCAAGGAGGATGTCAGGCTGCTCCTCGTCCAATGAGCTCTCTCAGAACAGCACCAAAAGCCCATCAGACTCCATCCTTCCTCGCCCAACTTCAGCCAGCAGGGAATATGTGGATGAACCCCTCCCTCGGGTATATAACTTGACTTGCTGGTTGTTCTGAATAGCAGGGTATCACACTGTTTCGACATTTTTTGTTGGGAAACCAAGTTCTGTCATTTGGATCAGATTGTTAAGCAACAACCAGAGGGACGGTCCTAATGGAAACTTTCTAAGCCTTTCAGAGTGGGCGATGCATCACTCTCCTATACGCTTTAAATATAATATTACTTAAGAGCTCCTAAAACAAATTACTCTTTAGGGCAGTGGTACTCAGACCGCGGCTCTTTGATGACCGTATTGCGGCTTTTAAGTCTCCAATTTTACGTTTTCTAACGCTTTCTAACCAAATGTTTTTGAGACACTTGCAGCAGAAATCTTCCTTCTGATGAGTGTGCGGCTGACTAGACGCACCAAAGGCGTGTTGCTGTCCCCCACAGGTCATTTGTAGAACTCCATAGAATGAGCTAAATTCATATGTCGAGTCCAGTGCGATGGAGAAAATTAATAACAGTTCTTGTTATTTCACAATTTTCCGCGTTGAGTATTGATTTCAATGAATGATCTGCAACTCCAACTTCGGACTGCTCTGTTTACATGAGTCTTCTCTCTGTGTGATAGTTGGTGCATTCCATCAAAGCACGATTCACAGTTTCCAGTAGTAATGTAAATTACCCAGTTTCCCGATAACAGCAACATATGACCCTACGAAGGTCGTGTGAGGAAGCATATTTTTGCAATGTGGCTCTTTCAAAAAAAAAAAGGTGTCAATATGGCTTCTGAGTTGGTCAAGTCTGAGTACCACCGCTTTAGAGTGTAGGTCAGTTTGGTTGTATGAATTTGCCTTTGTGCAAAAACAACTTTCTTGTGACAACTTTATAACAGTATAAATGATTCTTTATCTGCAGTTCCAGTTCAGCTTACTCATCACCTCTCTTCCTTTCCATTTTGTTCTACTCCTACACGCTTCCCTCCTTTCACATCTCCACCCCTTCTCCGGGATCTCCTGTCTCCAGGAAATCCCAGAGCACCTGTGTCAATACTGGGACACAGTGTGTGATTCCTATGTGAGCAATGTCAAGGCTGTGATGCAGAACCTTCGCTCAGAACGCATCCTTATCATTCGCCACCTATTCAACATCAGGTACTACCAGACGTGGTGTTTGTTGTTTCAGATTTATTCATAATGACTGTGTGAACAAGTAAACAAATGGCAACAGGGAATCGAAAAGAGTGTCAAAGATCATGTTGGCCAAAGTCTACTAGACCTTTTTTTTTTTTTTTTTTTTTGAAGAGGTTTAATCCTTTTAATGTGAGTTGAGTTAAACAGGCCTGGTGTAAAATGTCTCAGGAAAAAAAACATCACCATATTTGGACTTGCAATACTGTATTATTCATAGACCACATTTACAGTCAGTATGAGAAGACTTAAATTTGTTTCATTAGATCTATCTATTAGGGGAAAAAATCCTGTCTGTACTCATTACCTCCTGTAAAGTGAACTCGTTTCATAGATACATGAATGATGGAAAATAAATTATTTTGTCAAGGTTAGTAGGAGTGTTGCCTTGGTAATCTCAACTCTGAATTAGATTTTATTGGCTTTTTTATACTAGAACTATTAAAAACAATTGTTAAACTGTTGTAAACTATTCCATTTCTAGAGAAGAATACAAGCATTACCTGGGGCGGCTGGACTTGAAGCAGGAGTTTTTGTCTCAGTGGCAGCAGAACTACAACAGCATCCCCGATGACATTAGAGATGATGATGATACCAAGGCAGAGCTGCATCAGAGATTAGACGTAAGAATAAATTCTAATGGGATGGGATGGGATACAACACAGTGGAGGCAGAGGGAACTACAGCACAGTCCTTCAGAAACCAGACAAATATGCTGTTAATAGTATAGTAGAAATAAAGAGGAGTAAAAAGGACACCATTGACACTGAACATAATAGAGTTGAACAGAATATAAGTTGTGATGATGAGACCAGGGTTGAGGAAAAAACAACATTGAAATGAATTTATAAAATGAAACAGATGATCGTAGTTGTTTAGACTATCTTAGAAAAAAAGAACAGTGGGCAGTGATGACCTGTTATGTGTGCAGGACCTGTGTGAACGTTTGTGGGACATTTGTGACAAGCGTAGGAGGGAGGATGGGCAAGAGAGAGACACTATCATGGGAAACGGGTGGCTTGAGGACCACATTAGTGTTCTCATCAATCACTACTCTTCACTCATGCAGGTAACTGGTTTTTATTTGACCGTTCAACTGCAAAAAATAAAAATAAAAAAAATCAGTTGCCCTTATGTTGCATACGAATGGCAGTAGGCCACCCCCATTTACCCACCACTGTCTGTTTAACTGTTCTGTCTTTATATCTTTTTTGTGTTGTCTAGGTGGAATTGGACCGGTTCCAGGACACGCAATGTGTTCTCAGGCACTACTATCAGGGTATGGCGAGACAGGCGCTGCCAGAGCTACCGTCACACTTCACCTGTATTCCCCTTCTGGACATCACAGAAAGACAGGACACTCCACTGGAAGAAAGGCGAGGAGAAAAAAAACTGATGTTACACTTTCTTGTTGTCACCAAATCCCTGTATACTGCTATAAAAATCAGTGGACATTTTTGTGCACATTAAAAGTTTCCTCACAAGAGCAGACAAAGATATAAAGAGTATGTTGTAAGTATAGAAACGCAATACAGGTGGTCTCAGTGAAGCATTATTGAGCAGACGCCTTCCAGCAAAATAACTTGTTAATTTACACAAGTAAGCCATTGTAAATGTGCTGTACTGGCATCCCTGTTTTTGTTTTTTGTTTTGTTTTGTTTTTTTGTAAGCAGGGAGCTGGGTAGTGATCTGGATGGTGATTTTGAAAAATATTTGTACATAGTGTGAGACTTACACTATATAGTACTGTTTAAGTTTATTGATATAACTTTCGCACAAAAAAAGGCCATGATACTTAATACGTGAATAGTTATTTACTATAATTGAATTTTAGTGTTGCTGACAGAAGTCTCATCTTGCGTGTAGCTCCATTATTATGATAATCCTAACAAAGCAAAAGAAATTGGAAGTATTAATACTTTTCACCAACAGATGGAGACAATTAGTTTTCCTCTCTTCTGACTGGCAACAAACAATGATCTTACTTCTTTGTAACTTGAAAGCAGCAAGCAACACTGTGCCAGAGTGGGGTGTGGACCAGCTGTTCTGAGTTGGTCTAAATAAACTCAAGACAGATAAATTGGTTCCACACCCCAAATAACGACATCAGAGCGAAAACCATATGAAAGACTAAAAGAAAAAAAAAGTTCCTTAAAAGTCCTTTCAGTAGAGAGAAGCTCTCTGGCCCTGGTGTTTTCGTTTGGGGCAGGGAACTAATTTATCTGTCCTGAGTCAATTAGACCAGCTCAGGAGAACTGGTCCATACCCGACTCTGCCACAAACACTACTTGACTTGACAGTGACACTAACTGTTTTTTATGATAACTCGGATCAACATAAAATGTCAGTACAGGGGGAACAACATTTCAAACAATTTTATTTTTCAATTACAAAGTAACGGCATTGACATTGTGGAGTTAGAAACACGGTTGCTGTTAAATATCACCCACAGGCCTTTTTCCAGGTATTACTTAAGTAGTCTACATGGCTGATGCTGTCTTAGTATCTGCTGAATACACATCTTTTTTATTATTGTAACCTGATCCTGAAATAGTACCACAAATTGTAAGAGACTGTGAACATTACTAAAATGACAGAATGATTGTCCTCCTCCAGTACTGAGCAAGTTTCCAAGAGCTCTTGTGAGACAGATGATGGGGAAGACCAGAGGAAAACTAAAGTGTAAGCAAGAAGCTCTGTCACATTCTTATGTTCCCTTAAAATGTTCTATAGTCTTGGCATGTTACCTTTCTCTCATAGTCAAGAAAATCCCTCTGTCGTCCCCCCACCATATCTCTCTCTCTCTCTCTCTCTCTCTCTCTCTCTCTCTCTCTCTCTCTCTCTCTCTCTCTCTCTCTCTCTCTCTCTCTCTCTCTCTCTCTCTCTCTCTCTCTCTCTCTCTCTCTCTCTCTCTCTCTCTCTCTCTCTCTCTCTCTCTCTCTCTCTCTCTCTCTCTCTCTCTCTCTCTCTCTCTGCTGTAGTGTTCCTTTGCTGTCCAGACATCCTCCCACATCACAAGTGGTCTCCAAGAGTAGCCTGCAGCAGGCAGAGTCTGACAAGGTCAGTTCAACCTCATTTTGATATTTCATAGCTCTTTCCTCCTGTGCAAAGCTAGTTCCTCTTCTTTTTTTTTATTTTAAAATAATCTTAGTGAGCTTTTTTTTTTAGATTCCTGATAATCCACTTTCCTCAGTCCAAATATATGGAAGTGCACTTCAAATAATCTTAGACATAGACTTATATAGTCTCTGCACCATTGCACTTTATTGCCTCTTATTTCACCTGTATATAGTCAATCCTTGTTTGTATAAATCTGAAGATTGTTGTGTTGTCATTCTATGTTAAGTACACTGTGGGAGCTATGAAACCAGAATCAAATTCCATGTGTGCAAACTTACATGGCCAATAAACCTGATTCTGATTCTGATACTCTTACAGAAGATGAACATCTCAGTGGTGTTCCATTTTAGTTGTATTAGTAATACATTCTACTCTTCCACCCTTTTCTCTAGCCCTCTGATGAGAAACTGATCTCCGACATCTATGAGGCAGCGCTCACAGCCATCAGCAACTTGGTACCTTTGTGATACTTTGTTTAATATGTACACTACCGTTCAAAAGTTTGGGATCACCCAAACAATTTTGTGTTTTCCATGAAAAGTCACACTTATTCACCACCATATGTTGTGAAATGAATAGAAAATAGAGTCAAGACATTGACAAGGTTAGAAATAATGATTTGTATTTGAAATAAGATTTTTTTTACATCAAACTTTGCTTTCGTCAAAGAATCCATTTGCAGCAATTACAGCATTGCAGACCTTTGGCATTCTAGCTGTTAATTTGTTGAGGTAATCTGGAGAAATTGCACCCCACGCTTCCAGAAGCAGCTCCCACAAGTTGGATTGGTTGGATGGGCACTTCTTTGAGCAGATTGAGTTTCTGGAGCATCACATTTGTGGGGTCAATTAAACGCTCAAAATGGCCGGAAAAAGAGAACTTTCATCTGAAACTCGACAGTCTATTCTTGTTCTTAGAAATGAAGGCTATTCCATGCGAGAAATTGCTAAGAAATTGAAGATTTCCTACACCGGTGTGTACTACTCCCTTCAGAGGACAGCACAAACAGGCTCTAACAGGTACTATTTAATGAAGATGCCAGTTGGGGACCTGTGAGGCGTCTGTTTCTCAAACTAGAGACTCTAATGTACTTATCTTCTTGCTCAGTTGTGCAACGCGGCCTCCCACTTCTTTTTCTACTCTGGTTAGAGCCTGTTTGTGCTGTCCTCTGAAGGGAGTAGTACACACCGGTGTAGGAAATCTTCAATTTCTTAGCAATTTCTCGCATGGAATAGCCTTCATTTCTAAGAACAAGAATAGACTGTCGAGTTTCACATGAAAGTTCTCTTTTTCTGGCCATTTTGAGCGTTTAATTGACCCCACAAATGTGATGCTCCAGAAACTCAATCTGCTCAAAGAAGTGCCCATCCAACCAATCCAACTTGTGGGAGCTGCTTCTGGAAGCGTGGGGTGCAATTTCTCCAGATTACCTCAACAAATTAACAGCTAGAATGCCAAAGGTCTGCAATGCTGTAATTGCTGCAAATGGAGGATTCTTTGACGAAAGCAAAGTTTGATGTAAAAAAAATCTTATTTCAAATACAAATCATTATTTCTAACCTTGTCAATGTCTTGACTCTATTTTCTATTCATTTCACAACATATGGTGGTGAATAAGTGTGACTTTTCATGGAAAACACAAAATTGTTTGGGTGATCCCAAACTTTTGAACGGTAGTGTATGTATGTATGTATGTGTGTGTGTATGTATGTATGTATGTATGTATGTATGTATGTATGTATGTATGTATGTATGTATGTATGTATGTATGTATGTATGTAGAAATCCATAGATTTGTGCTTTTTTCCAGTCACGTTTTTAAACATGTCTGCAGGTGACAGCTGAGGCCCACCAGAGAAACGTAGAGGTGAGTGAGGAGAGCCAGAGTCAGCAAGAAGCGATGGAGAAGACCCCCCAGGCCACTGCAAGAGCTGATAGAGATAAGAATAAGAAGAAGAAGTGGGCAGGAAAGAAGAAAGGCAAGTGTAACAAGATTAAAAAAGAGACACAGCAGTAAGGTGTGTGTTAGGACCAATGCACAAATATCTCCTTCCATAGTGTTCAAACATTCCCTTGCAGGGGTTGAAAGCAACAGTTCAAGATGAGCTGGTGATTCAATGCACACAACCATATGCACACTGAAGAGTGTCAGCACTTCCATTGTTTTTTGTTCTAACTGTTCAAACACACACACACACACACACACACACACACACACACACACACACACACACACACACACACATAAATGTGATTAAATGTGTTTGAGGTTAATTTGAAAAGGGTATTGTGAAAGGGTAACCAATGTGTGGCTTTATAGTGAAATTTTACTTTGTAGGATTATATATATATATAAAACATTGGCAACTGATGAGTGCACGGCGCATGAAACAAGCTTGTACTGAAATGCATTAAAGTTTCTTTTTCCTACATCTATCTTAATATTCCATTCTTCATTTGTTGAGCACTTTTATCTACACCATTGATGGTTTCCAGGGAAAAAATGCTATCGATCTATCCATCGATCTATCCATCGATCTATCCATCTATCTATCTATCTATCTATCTATCTATCTATCTATCTATCTATCTATCTGTGTACACTACCGTTCAAAAGTTTGGGATCACCCAAACAATTTTGTGTTTTCCATGAAAAGTCACACTTATTCACCACCATATGTTGTGAAATGAATAGAAAATAGAGTCAAGACATTGACAAGGTTAGAAATAATGATTTGTATTTGAAATAAGATTTTTTTTACATCAAACTTTGCTTTCGTCAAAGAATCCTCCATTTGCAGCAATTACAGCATTGCAGACCTTTGGCATTCTAGCTGTTAATTTGTTGAGGTAATCTGGAGAAATTGCACCCCACGCTTCCAGAAGCAGCTCCCACAAGTTGGATTGGTTGGATGGGCACTTCTTTGAGCAGATTGAGTTTCTGGAGCATCACATTTGTGGGGTCAATTAAACGCTCAAAATGGCCAGAAAAAGAGAACTTTCATCTGAAACTCGACAGTCTATTCTTGTTCTTAGAAATGAAGGCTATTCCATGCGAGAAATTGCTAAGAAATTGAAGATTTCCTACACCGGTGTGTACTACTCCCTTCAGAGGACAGCACAAACAGGCTCTAACCAGAGTAGAAAAAGAAGTGGGAGGCCGCGTTGCACAACTGAGCAAGAAGATAAGTACATTAGAGTCTCTAGTTTGAGAAACAGACGCCTCACAGGTCCCCAACTGGCATCTTCATTAAATAGTACCTGTTAGAGCCTGTTTGTGCTGTCCTCTGAAGGGAGTAGTACACACCGGTGTAGGAAATCTTCAATTTCTTAGCAATTTCTCGCATGGAATAGCCTTCATTTCTAAGAACAAGAATAGACTGTCGAGTTTCACATGAAAGTTCTCTTTTTCTGGCCATTTTGAGCGTTTAATTGACCCCACAAATGTGATGCTCCAGAAACTCAATCTGCTCAAAGAAGTGCCCATCCAACCAATCCAACTTGTGGGAGCTGCTTCTGGAAGCGTGGGGTGCAATTTCTCCAGATTACCTCAACAAATTAACAGCTAGAATGCCAAAGGTCTGCAATGCTGTAATTGCTGCAAATGGAGGATTCTTTGACGAAAGCAAAGTTTGATGTAAAAAAAATCTTATTTCAAATACAAATCATTATTTCTAACCTTGTCAATGTCTTGACTCTATTTTCTATTCATTTCACAACATATGGTGGTGAATAAGTGTGACTTTTCATGGAAAACACAAAATTGTTTGGGTGATCCCAAACTTTTGAACGGTAGTGTATATAGCGAGACAGAGAGAGAGAGAGAGAGAGAGAGAGAGAGAGAGAGAGAGAGAGAGAGAGAGAGAGAGAGAGAGAGAGAGAGAGAGAGAGAGAGAGAGGTTAGCCTTTTAAAACAGGTATATTACAAAATACCCATCCTTTTCAGTGTCTGATGGGCCCATTTTATAGACAGAATTAAAAAAACAACATTAAAATATTAGGGGAAACAAGCTCAAATTTCAGCTAACTTCTTCGCTCAACATAAAATGTTCAAATGTAACTGTCCTCATTTTTGATCATTAAAGAATAGGAAATGCATTGTTTTCAAGGGGTAAAGGGGGAGGGTTTGTTGTGTCTGGAACCACTTGTTCCACTTTGGGTTTATTATTTATTTTTCATTAGTTGAAAATAATCCAACAACAGAGTAAATCGTGTAGTATCTACACAAACTATTTCCTGCATCCAGTTCTTTCTGTTCTTTCTGTCAGGAATCTTAGTACAGTAGAGTAACTACCATACAGTAGTATTCTATCTGATTCCTTCCATATCATTAGTGTCACTCTGTTGAGATGTAAATGGGGTTCCTGTGATCCACTATTCTGCAAGTTGATTTTTTAAATTTCACCTTTTAATGTTTCTCAATGATACACATTTATCGTATTATGTACAACCACTGGCCTCAAGGGGGGGGGGTATTCTTGCTATTATCCACTTAATTTTTCTCTCCAGGCATCTCCTCCCCACTCCCAGAGCCTAGCCCTCCCGTGATTGAGGAGAGCTTAGAGGAGATACAGAGACGAGAAGTCAGAGCCAAGATTCACAAAGAATATGCAACTGCACTAGCCCACGAAGGTAACATACACACACTGACTCACAGAAACACAGTAGTTGTTGATATATTTCACTTATGTCTGATTATCATTTTCTTGTACCTGTGTTTGCTGCAAAGAAAATGCAGCCAACGTTCGAGTCGGGCTGGTGAGGGCTTGTGCTCTGGTGATGGTACGTTCCCTGCATAGCAGAGCAAAAGAGGCCTTCAGCAGCATGGAGAAGTGGCTCGCAGCACGCTACCTCGCAGAAATTAATAGGTAAAGGTCTGCGTGTGTGTGTGTGTGTGTGTGTGTGTGTGTGTGTGTGTGTGTGTGTGTGTGTGTGTGTGTGTGTGTGTGTATGTGTGTGTGTGTGTTGTACATACAGCAGGGATGGGAATGGAATGATCAAGTTGTGGCTTTACATCTTCTTGTTCTATAGTAGTTGTGGTATTGAAGCGAATTGGAAATTGTATTTCACATTCTATCAGGCTATTCTAGTTTCCAAACTAACAAAATACTCTCGAAACAAATTCGTGCCATTATCCGCTATGGCTTTGGAATTTAAAAAAAAGTATATATATATATATATATATATATATATATATATATATATATATATATATATATATATATATATATATATATATATATATATATATCCAACCATCCATTATCCCAACCGCTTATCATTCCCTTAGGGTCACGG
The DNA here is from genome assembly GCF_029633865.1 of Lampris incognitus. Taxonomy (NCBI): domain Eukaryota; kingdom Metazoa; phylum Chordata; class Actinopteri; order Lampriformes; family Lampridae; genus Lampris; species Lampris incognitus. Next base: position 99,848,522 of record NC_079211.1, read on the forward strand.
GGATGCTGGAGCCTGTCCCAGCAGTCATTGGGCAGCAGAATTTATATATACATATATATATATATGGGAAACACAGAACTTGGTTTATTTATTACAGTTACATTTAACTTGGTCCAAATGGCTCAGACTGATAAAGGAATTATCCCTGAAGCCATTCTCAAATGATTGTGTAGGGGGCCAATACAACAGCAAAATTACATAGAAGAAGGATCAGCAAATTCATTTGTCATGGTTCTTACATATAAGCAAGTTGTATACTTTTAATGTGTCTGTCTCTTTATCTCCAGTATTGACCGACTAGCAGAAGTGGTGCGCTCCCACATTGAGTCTGGCTGTATGCTACAGAATGAGATGGTGCTGGTGTGTAATGAGTGTTTGATTCCATAGTTTCTCTCACATATAGAAAGAAATACTAAATTGTGGTGGCTGTGATCAGAAGAGCGTACAATTAATTTCTTCTTCTTTTTTTTCCAATTCAAGAAGCATGTACTGGAACTGGCATTCAAGATTTTGCACTTTTTCCAGTCCTCTAACCTTAACAATCCCATCAGAAGGCATTGTTGGTGTAGTGGTTAAAAAAAAGAGAGAGAAAAAGAATTGCTGCCTTCCAAGCAGCTGACCCGGGTTTGATTACTGGTCAACGCACTTAACAATCCCATCAATTCTTTACTCTCACTAATAGTCCTTTCTACCTTCAACATCCCAAGTTCACTCCCCCTCCCTCCACCCAATCACATCACCTCCAAAATCTGTCATTGTTCTTTCCCAGCTCTAAAGAATCTCCATGTACCCTTGCTCTAGGAAAGTACTGACTTCTACCTGAATGGTGACCTGTTGGTGGTTACTATCCCGCCTCCCCCTCCCCACCCAGGCCCTCTGGAGATACCAACACAATCTACACTGAATGTGGCTCAGCTACAGTCATTTTACACACAGCTATACAACGTGGCTCCCTCAGGTACTCAGGTCAACACACACTCTCACAAACAGACAAAAACACTGTAAAGTGTCAATTAGGGTGTTAAGTTTGTCTAGTCTTAGTCTGTCTCTCTGTTTGTATTTTGCACATCTGAGAACTCCTAGTTAGATGACATCTGTAAAATCTTTAAAGCTTATTCCCAACTGCCTTCAGCTTCATTTTTTTCTCTGTGACCCAAATGCCCTGACCCCCCACCCCCCACACACAAACGCATCAGGCCTAATGTCCGGTGTCGAGTTCTTCAGTGCTCTCCAGGACATCAACTTTGTCAAAGTGGGCTGCGACCCTTTGCCTGAGCCCTGGATCAGGATGACTGAAACACAGGTAGGGGTAGAAGTGGGCAAAATATACTGGAGAACAGCCTTATAGTGTTTTATAAAAAAAAAGGGGAATTCTGCTTGTTTAATTCTAATTATTAAATGCCATAGTATACAAGAGTCATTGTGATGTAAGAGGTGCCAGATAAAATATTAGATGGTAATCATGTACATAAGCAAGTTTGGATTATTGTAATTTGATAAAAACTGCTGACCACAATGCATATCTTTGGAATTCACTTTTAATATACAAATGCTATTTTGCTTTTGATGCAACCTAGTCACTTCTACTTTAAAAAAACACAGGTACAGTCAAGGGCTTACAAACAAAATATATATTGCACAGTTAAGTGGGCCATCACTCTGCTCTTCTCATCTCCATTCCCCTCATTTTGTTTCCTCTTGTCCTCAGTTGACAGAGATGGTCTCTCTACTTACACAAGAGGCTGTGTTGTTGGACTGGCGTCAGTTCCTGCTCAGTGCTGCTCTCCCCTGGCCAATTCCCTCACTGACACAGCTATTGGCTGTACGGCGGCGCCTCCAGGCAGCAGATTTGGACAAGACGGGCTATATCAACATGGACCAGTACCTACAGGTTGATTGCCAACATGCACACGCTCACACTTGACCTCACATTCATTCACAAAGAAATATGGCCTCTCTTATTTTTACTTATGCATGCAGCTAGTGCCAACCATCTGGAACTGTGATGAATCTTGAATAAAATGGAGGCTATAAAATAAAATAAATAGAATAAAACAAAAAAGCTATATTAATGAATCATACTAATCAATCAAGGGTGCCAGAGCCCCTTTGTTCTCTCTCTATGCTCTTGCCATTGTAACCTATGTTTGGACCGGGTAAATGCAGTTTCTTGTCTGTACCTTGCAAATACTCTGCTGTGAAACTTCTTGCAACTTGAAAGTCTGTGACCGTTAGTTGTATGCTGAGGAAGAAACCATCTTCTGAGCATGAAGAACTTTGAACTCAAATAACTACAAGCTCTTGGGACTCTGAACCAATCTAGACAGCTTGACATAACCGCAGTGCTAAGTTCTCTGAACTCCACCAAACGCTAAGAAGCGTTCAAACAGTCTAAAATAACTCTAATGCACCGCCCTCCGGTTTCAACGAGGACCCACTGGCGGGTGGCCCTTGCTTCCGAACCAAGTGTTCCAACGTCATCCACGTGTCTCTTCCACGCTCCCGAGCCAGCGCAATGCATCCAAACATAAGGTTGCTTTGCAAACTAATCAAGTGCAGACTTCAGTGAATCATGAGATAACAAAACGTATATCTAAACACTAGTTACAACATTGAAGTGCTCTGACACATTCTCAAGATAAAACGCATGATCTATCAAGCTCTGGAGACTAAACTGGCAGGATATGTTAGCCACTGCATTGACTGGTCAACCTTGGTATATACCGCAACGTCACATCCCAACAAACTGGTTATGGCCATGACCTCAGCATCAGCCACCCATACTCCATCCCATGATATTCCAGAGGCAGTCACGTAGTCATTAACGTTCTGGTTCAAGTAGTGTTGGAGCTTCATATTGATGTCAAGTGATCAAGAGAGAGAGAGAGATGTCTACTCACCATGCTTGCTGAATTTACTGCATGTCAAGCGCAAAATGACTTCAGAACATTGAGTTGCACATACAACTATTAGAGTTTTGAAATAGTGCTCTCTGTAACCTAGGGGGGGGGGTATAAACTGGACTAGAGGGGTATAGTCTGGCCTAGCCCAAAATATACCCCAGGGTATAAACCAGCCTGGGCCATTTTATACCCCAGGGTATATTTTAGGCTAGGCCAGAACGGTATAGTTTGGCAGGGGGTTAATCTGGCCTGCTACACCAGGTTTGCATCCCGGCTGCCCCCTAAAATTGCTACATTGGTGTCAGAAGGGGGATGGTGAGACAGTTAGGCCATCAGAAGTGGGTGTGCCCAGAGGCGTGAGGGAGCTGGTATGATGAAGCGTGGGGACGTGCTTCCCGAAGGAGAGGGGTGGTGTAACAACCACAAATGACTAGACTTGCTCACCCTTGGCTAATGGGTCGGACCCTTTAGTCAACTGGTTAACGTAGTTGGCCGTGGTGCGGGAGACCCGAGTTTGCGTTCCAGCTGCGGCGGATTCCCGGCTGCCCTCTGAATTCACTACATTCAGGGTGAATTCAGACAGCAGACGGGGAACACTGGGTCCAGGGCAAGAGCGCACACAGGAGGGGGACCCTGACTGAAGCAGGAAGACAAGTGAGGTTCCACGGAGACAGACCAACAACCGGACACAGGGGCTGGACAGAGCAGATGGGACTACAGGAACACAAAAAGGAGGGTTAGATGGTATTGATAGACTATGAAACAAATGAAAGGTTTAAAGGATGGACACATAGGACTGACAAAGCATTTCTTTTGAAACACCATTTAATAATTGCTGTTAAAACTGTCAAACCACTGGGTAGCTTTAGACTTTATTTCAGTGAGGAAAAGTGACACAATATGGGTGGCAGAATTACTCCTGCTGTGTTTTTTTTTCCATAATCCATAACTACTTCTCCACAGCCCACCTTTGCCCTACATGTAATTTGACAGCATTACTTTTGATGGTCTTATATTGAAACTGTCACCGGTTGAGTTGCTCGTTGTTGGCAAATAAAACCAAGTTTGATTGCTATTTGTAAAAAAATAAAAATAAAAAAATTCTCGCCTGCCACGCAGGAGGCCCGGGTTCGATTCTCGGCCACTGCAAAAATAGTTGTTTTTTTGTTTTTTTTGTTTTTTTTGCCAACCCAGTATAGTTTTTTTAATCCACTTGATTGAATACTCTGTTACAGAGATCAACAATATGCAGTTTTCTCACAATTCCTCAACCTTTTTTCAAGAGTATTTCTCAGACAAGAATGAAGACAGATCAGTTTCTACGCCTTTTCTCCCCAGATAGAGTGGTGGTTCCACAGTGAAACAGCCCAGTGTGTCCCTCAGGGCTCCTCTCAGCCACTTCCTAATGACCACTTGGCCAGCTTGCACGAGGTAACTACTCAGCTACAGCACTTTGCAACAAACCCTAGCCAATTCCAATTAACCACTACCCTCCTCGCCACTTTCACGGGTTTGCACTGCCAACCAAAGAACATGCTAACATTTTAGACCATTGTAATCTCCCAGCTCTCCAAGTACAAAATGTATTACTCTCACTTGTGAACTTAAAAGCATCACAACTTAAAAGTTATTTCATAAGAGAGGTTCAAGGGGGAAACACTGCTACATGCTACTTACAGCATGTGAAAGCAGAGTGGTGAATACAGCTCTTCTCATCCCTTAACAGAGCAAGGCACATACTCCCATCCCCACCCCCACCAGTCCAGCATAGCATCTCAGTGGCAAATTGTAGAACACTATGATTGTACCGAAAAGTGCTTTGTTGCATTTGTCCAGCCCACCTTCATTGCTGTCTCTCAGGCCAAAGCATACAGCTGTCATGCCATAGATCACCTTGCAGGTATCCCAGGATCAGCAGACTTATACATTTATGATAGTTTTGCAGGTTTGTTTTGAATCAGGGAGAGGGGATTAAACAATTTTATAACTGATCACATTGTTAGAAGTACAGAATGACACAAAAAAATTCCAGTTTTGACATTTCAACCTACTTTTTCCATTTACTCATTTAAAAGGGATGTAAGATCAAAGAGAATTTTTCTCTGTTGTCCAACAGAGCATATGGTCCTCAGAACATCTGTCTTCAAGTTTGTTGAATCTCTGTCAATGCCCCCCCCCCCAGTTTTTCTTTCAGTTGTTTGCAGATCACCTTTTCTCTCCTCCATGTCTGGACTATGTATCCATGCTACAATATCTGGCAGCCCACCCTGACCCTGCCCAAGGCTTCCTCAGAGCACTCAGTGTGGTGTTGGGACAACATCTAAAGCAGCCCTCCACCAGCCAGCTGGTCAAGGTCAGTAGATCAGATATGTAAATATAGGGCATCTGGGTGGCGTGGCAGTCTATTCCGTTGCCTACCAATAAGGGGATCACCGGTTCAAATCCCCATGTTGCCTGCGGCTTGTTCGGGCATCCCTACAGACACAATTGGCTGTGTCTGTGGGTGGGAAGCCGGATTTGGGTATGTGTCCTGGTCGCTGCACTAGCGCCTCCTCTGGTCGGTCAGGGCGCCTGTTCTGGGGGGAGAGGGAACTGAGGGGAATAGCGTGATCCTCCCACATGCTACGTTCCCCTGGAGAAACACCTCACTGTCAGGTGAAAAGAAGCGGCTGGTGACTCCACATGTATCAGAGGAGGCATGTGGTAGTCTGCAGCCCTCCCCGGATCGGCAGAGGGGGTGGAGCAGCGACCAGGATGGCTTGGAAGAGTGGGGTAATTGTCCAAGTACAATTGGGGAGAAAAAAAAGGGGGGGGATATGTAAATACACCGTATGGGCCCGACTGATTCAAGATTTACTGATACTAATGATGAATGATGAAAGGGGAAGAACTATCCGATATATCAGCCGACCTTTCTATTTTTTAATCACCTGTGCAAAACAATTTTTCCAAAAAGTATACCTCAAATTTGGTTGTACCGTTGAAATATTTTTTAAAAAAAACGTAATTTTAACATATAGAGCCAGGCTAGAACATAACCCAATTAAATGAGTATTATATAGGTAAATCCAGTTAAAATAAATAACATACCTTAAACAGTTTTGTGGTGTGTGTGTGTGTGTGTCATGCTTGTTGCCCAGTTACAGAAATTCGGATTGTGCATGCTACCATTATTCTGTGCTATTTTACTTCTCTGCTCGAATGGAGCTATACTAGATGCTTCACAAGTCCTCCTGTGTTACCCACAATGTATACTGACATGGCAGACATAATGACCCCCCCTCCCCGGCATTAATGTGTTCCTAATCTTCATTTTTTTGAAGGCTGCATACCCAAGTTCAGCAGCAAATACATACATGAAGGAAAGACCTTCAGCAGGACAGGATTTAAATTTGATGAAGTGTTGCTGTTGGACACAAAATCAGTGTTATTTTACAACAGTGTTGAGATATAGTTGACACTTGATTTACATTAGACTGCCTGCGTTAGCTTTGGTCGGAGGATGCCATTTTTTTCATGGGTGCTGTAGACTATTTACTGGTAATATGACACACACGAGTGACAATGATTTCTACACTGTAAACTGAGAAAATAAGTTGCATCAAGACTATTACTGCCTTCTTCATCAAACTATATCACAACATTGTGGTACTGTAATATTGTGATCGTATGCCCTACAAAATCCCCACATCATCATCATGTTTAAAATACATAAAATAACCACTTATTCACAAAAAGTAGCAGATTATAGCCTCAATGTACTCAATGTAGAGATTACCATAAGCAAATTGACGATGCCCTCGTCCGCATCGCGGGGTCCAGCTTGTTCAGCTCCCTCGACCTGCGCAGCAGCTACTGGCTGGTGGAGCTAGCCCCCATCGTAAGACCGAAGACAATCTTCACCATCAGGTAGGGTCTGTGGCAGTTCCGCGTCATGCCGTTCAGGCTCTGCAATGCACCAGCTACATTTGAGCGGCTGATGGAGAGGGTGCTGATGGATGTACTCTGCCAGAGCCATTGTGTCCTGTACCTCGACGACCTGCTGGTACACGCCAACAACTTTGACAGAGCCCTGTCCAACCTGCATGAGGTCCTCACCGCCATCCGTCGGGCTGGGCTGTGGCTGAACCCTGTCAAGTGTCACCTGCTGACGATGGAGACGAAGTTCCTGGGCCATGTAGTCAGTGAGCATGCAGTAGCAGCCTGGCGTCATACTACCTCCGTTTCATCTGGGACTTTGCCACCATCATCAGTCCACTCCACTGCTTGACTGACAAGGGCCAGCCATTCGACTGGGACGACGCCTGTGCTCTAGCCTTCACCAAACTCAAGGCAGCTCTCAACAAAGCCCCAGTCTTGGCCTACCCTGATGCCCAACAGTCCTTCATCATGGACACTGATGCCAGCAATGTGGGGATCAGAGCTGTCCTCTCCCCATGGGGAGGAGACGAGAGCATACTGTGGCATACTTCAGTCGTGCCCTGAGTTGGGCGGAAAAGAACTACTGCATCACCCGACACAAGCTGCTGGCAGTACAACACTTCTGGCCATATTTGCATGGCAGCCACTTCCTCATCTAAACTTACCACGTCTCACCTGGCTCCTGAACTTTAAGCACTTTAAGCACCCTGGGCCAGGTGGCCTGATGGCTGGAGGCCCTTCAAGTGTATGACTTTGAAATCCAGGGCAGTTTTACTGGCCTGGCTGTCAACGTGATGTGGAGCTGCATGTGCACTACTGCGACGCCTGCACCGCACAGAAGGGACTGACCCAGTGCTCCCACACCCCACTGCAGCAGTACTTGGTGGGGGCACCAATGGAGCAAGTAGGGGTGGACATCCTTGGGCCTTTTCCCGTCACCGACTCTGGCAACCGCTACATCCTCGTGGCGATGGACTACTTCACAAAGTGCCCAGAGGCTTATGTGGTGCCGGATCAGAGCACCACCACGACAGTGGAGAGGCTGGTGGGGGAGATGTTCACCTGCTTTGGAGTTCCCACCGAGCTCCACAGAGACCGGGAATGGAACTTTGAGTCCAAGGTGTTCGGTGAGGTCTGCCAGTGGCTGTGAGTGAAAAAGATGAGGATGACACCACTCCATCCTCAAAGTGACAGGCTGGTGGAGCGGTTCAACTGCACCCTGGCCACTCAGCTTGCCATCCTCACCAGCCAACACCAGCGGGACTGGGACCACCACCTGCCCCTGGTCCTGTGGTCCTACCGGACTGCTGTCCAGGTGTCCAGCCAGTGTATACCTGCTGCCCTCATGTTTGGGTGGGAGCTCCGGACACTGGTGGACTGGGTGTTCAGGGCCCCACCTGAGCCTGAGATTGCTGGGGGGAAAGAAGTAGACTACCTCCAGAGACTGAAGGATTGGCTGCAGGTGGTCTACACCCACCAGGCCCAGATGAACTCCAGAGTGCGGCAGAAGAGGGCCCTATGACAAACGATGCATCGGGCAGGCCTTTATGAGAAGGGACCAAGGTATGGGTGTATTGTCCCATTCACAAGAAGAGGATTTCCCCCAAGCTTCACAGCCACTGGCAGGGGCCCAGCGAGGTCATGGGCCAGCTGTGTGAGTTGGTGTACTGGGTGCGCATGCCCGGTCAGGGGTGCATGGCAGTGCTGCACCAGAAGAGACTCTCCCCATATCGCCCCCTTGCTCCACCTGTTGTTGGGGCCAGGAGTGACAGTAGCTCCCCATGCGCCGATCAGTGTGCCTCTCCCAAAGTTGCGCCTCCTGTGAGCTGCAGGCAGCCTGTTTACCAGTGACGGCACCCTGGATATTGAGGGACTATGTTTGGGTGATGGGGTCATCGAGGACAACTTACCCCTCAGGTGGGGGCTATGTAGCAACTGGAGAGGGCAGTCGCTCTGACTAGCAGTTCTGCGCTTGGGTAGTGCAAGGAATTCTGGGACTGTTCACGTTCGTGTTCAAATTGTTGTTTTGGTTATTGTGTTGTTTGTTTGGGGTTTCAATTCGGACTGGGTAGACGACCATTTTACTGACTGACTGACTGACTATTACCACTATTCTCAGTCTTCTGTGACTAGTACACATGGCTATTGAAATTGTAGTTAATGGTCACGCCAATTTGTATATGAAACCAATCGTTGGTTTCGGTCATTATGCAACTGTGCTGTTTATAAAGTTGGGGGGTACCTGTAGTCAGTTGAGACTGAGAAGTCACTTAGATGAGTGATGAAACGTTTGTCCCACTCAACATCGTGTCCGGATGAACTGAGTCACCTTTCTGTGATTTCCTTACCTGGATCATTGAGCATGCATAAAGACACGTACATCAAAACTATGAACAAGTCATCTATTGATTACATAATATGTCCAGCTATAGCCAAACAGGTATACTAGTGTGAAAACGAGTTTATGAAGTTCTGCAATCATAAAACTAAGGGGAAATTTGTGATTTTTCAGCCCTGATTCAAGGCAATTAATTGGAAACTACCATCTGTTTCCAAGTAAGAGCTCACAGCTTTTGAAATGGAATTTAGAAGTTAATGCCATAAAATTAAAAGAACGGGTGTTTGGGCAGGTGAGAGAAGAGGAATTTCAACTTCATTATCTGATTCAGTAATTACCAAATGGAATTTACCAATGATAATTAACAATGGAAATGTTCTTGCCTACTTGATGTGAAGATATCCTACAGATATCATCCCATTATTACCCTTCTATTACATGCTGTAATGTAAAGTACTACCATATTTTTTTTACTGTGTTCCTAGTCTATGCCCAATATAGAGGAGACTATGGAGTTTGGGTCCCCAGAAGTAGAGGGAGATGAGAAAAAGGAAGGAGAGCCTCCCTGTGGGTCTAGCAGTGTGTTTGGAGAGCAGGGTGTGCCCATACCAGCCCTCCTTGCTGTCATTTGCCACAAAGGCCCCAGGTTGGCAGAGCACAGCTGCTTCTACCCGGCCTGCAGGACCTTGGAGGAGCACACTGAGGTAAAGGGCTGAGACTTGTCGCCTCTGGTTAAACCAAGCTTTAAAGGGATGACTGGGGATCAGAGCCGCTGTAAAAAGTCAAACAGGAGTACCTACCTTTTGTATGTTTGAAAAGTCCGGTAAACTAATCTGTGAATCCCTTACAGATCAGGCTATTCTAATGCATTTGTGCTTTCACAAATGGCCCAAAAATATTCAAAGCCTCATTAAGCAATATTGTTGTTGTTAACAGTGAATCAAATGAACCCCTGTATTGTAAAAGGATCACTTTGTACTGAAGGATTGCATTGAGAATCAACACTGCAGTCTACAATTTTCCTTAACCAGCGATGCGCTTTGCTTTCACTTTCAGCTCAATGTTGACAAAATCCAGACTGTACAAATGGCACATATGTGGGACCAAACTACTATAGTTCTTGTTTGACCTGATGAAGCTTCCAAGCGGATTGAAATATTCTATTTTATTTGATTTTATTTTTTTGTGTTAATGAAAGGTGCTTGTGGAGCATTATTTAGTGTATGGGCCATTTCTGGATTTTTAGTGCTTATTTTATCTGCTCCTGGCTTCTGGGTGGTCACAATTAACTAAAAAGCGGTTATGTAAACATGTCCTGGCTTCCAATCAACCAGTTTCAGCAGATGAATTTAATTGCTTTCCACTTGAGCTACTTCAATTCCACCCACTCAGTTCATGTTTGCATGATGTAAAAGGGTGAGGGGGTTATACCAATCAGTGCCTAATTCTATTACCGCCCTCTGGCTTGTCACTGAATAAAGACCAAAAAAATAATAATTACGTAGCTTAATAATATCAATGAAAACCCCAACACTGTTAAATTCTCAAGAGACCCAGTGAAAGAGAATAATCTGGAACATATGTTCAGAGAACTGAAAAGACCTTTGAAAACCAAAAAGGCTGTTCTTCCTTCTTAACAAAGACAAGTCTCTAGTCATTTGATATGTCAACTTACATTTCTCCGAGTTTGTCCTTATAGTATTCTTTTCTGTCTATAATCATTCATTACTGTCCAGGGGTGGGGTGTCTATATTTAAGAAGATTAATTCTTGTTTTAAAACCTCAATTGCCATACCTAATTTTCGTTTTGCTTACATTCTGTTATATTCCCTAAAACTGTGTGACCCCCTAGTGTGTATCTGGAGTCTGTTACAGACATATACCCTTTCCCCATTGGCCAAAAAACCTGCTAACATCCGCCATTTTACATTGACCAAAGGCGGACATTAGCGGGTTTTTTTGCAGGTTTTTTGGCCAGTGGGAAAAGGGTAATGGAAGCCTACCAATATAAAGCCTATAAATATCATCAATCAATCAATCAAGTTGCATTTTATATAGCGCTTTTCTAGCTGCAACAGCCACTCAAAGCGCTTTACATTTCTGGTCAAATCTGAATTTCAGACACCTGTTATAATAGAACACAAGCCGTTTCCTGTACAATCGCTACCTATTTGTAGTCATCACACTTGTATTCTCCTTCTCCGCTGGCCTGTAGGACCTGGTGCGTATATTCAGAGAGCTAGGCTACGGGCCAGAAGATCACATCCCCTTCTCAAGCCTTATCCAGCATTATTCAATCCAGAAGCTGATAGAGGGCTCCCCACACTACCAGCTCATAGTAAGTCCTCACATAAACCTGTTAGCCGGTACTTGTGGATATCCAGTAGCACAAGTATTACATTTACATTTAACAGCATCCCAGGACAAAGTCCAATACCCGATAATATATTATTGAGATACAGGTTCTCTATTGAGATTAGTCACCCTTTTTGCTTACATTTTATGATAACCATCATTAGTAAGTCATTTCAAAGACATTAGATAATGATGAACAAATCATGAACAAAACATGTTTGTTTAAAGACACTAAATTGCAGACAGCGGCCCAAGGGTCTCAGCAGAGGACAAAGCCGCTTCTGCCTCAGAGGGGCAGCAGCAGCCTGGATGTCCGGAACAAAAAGGCAGTCACGAGAGAGGGGTGCGTCAAAGTAGGTGCCGCTCGGACTCATTCAGGGATGATAGGCCCAGCCAGAGATGTCTATAATCCACCTGCATAGATCACATGACATGGCCAACGTCGATGGCGAAGGCCTTGGACATCCGGAGAATGGCGGCGGCAGTCGTCTGGACCTTGGTGATCTCTGTAGCAGATAGTTCGGACCACTTGTAGGTTAGCTTGTCAAGCTAGAGAGGCCAAGTTGCTAGCCAGTGCTACCACCTGGGAGGCACCGGCATAGCAAAGAGTCAAGAAAGGTGATTGTCAACCGGTCCCACTCATTGGGCAGTGACGGCCAACTGCCTGTTCCAGAGGGAGGATGAAGGCAGGAGGCAGACCCTGACTGAATCCTTGATAAGAGGCACTCCCTTGTCCCACTCCCAGCCCTCCATGGAGCAGTAGGGACCATAAGCCACAGCTGCAGTCTTGGTGCCAAATGGGGAGGCCCACTCACGCTGTTCAGAGGAAGCTGAGCGCCATCTTAGGACATAGCACACGAGGGCAAGGCCTACCGCGTGGCTGGGCACAAAGGCCTACCATGAAGTCAACCAGGGGAGCAGTGGAGGGAGGAGAAAAAGGAAGAGGGATAGTCATCCTCTCGGCGGCCGAAGAAAACAGGCTGGGCAGGTCGTCAAGAGGGTACTGGTGAACCACCAGTGGCTCCAAGTCAAGGAAAAGAGAGGTCAGGTCCTCTTCCTTGAAGACACGACGGTCGTTGTCTTCATCATAGTCGGCCCAGGAGTTAGAACGGGCCGCCACCCTCTCACTCACCCAGGGGAGAGTGAGGTAGGCAGGGCAGGTCTCGGCTTCCTACAGGTGACACCAACCGAGGCAAAAGAAACAATCCTGGTGGCTGTCCAACGAAGACATCTCAGGGGAGCAGGAGGAACAGGTCTTGATTGGCAAAGACATGACTGTGACACTGGAGGGTGATAGAAAAAAAAATCGCAGACTGGAACTCAAGGTGGCTGAGTGAAAAAGGGAAGCAAGCTGTGGAGATGCTGTTTCTTTTTCGTTTTTGTTTTTGTTTTTTGTTTTTTTTGGATGGTGCTGTGTGGCTCCTACCACCTGATTGGGTGGTGAGGGAAAAGATTTGTCTCAGGTGCTGAGGCAGAGCCTTGAAGGGGTAAACCTGTTAGAGAAGCCCGTTACAGGGTGGAGCACGTACGACATAGAAATGGAAATATGCTGTGGCAATCTGATATACACCTCCCGAAAGAGACACAGCGGATGCAGATGATTATGATTAATGATCAATCGCCCAGATCTTTACCTCAGTCACACCAAACCAAAGCCAAAATGTAACCATCTCAAACATAATACCTAAACTTAACCATCCATAAAGTAATAGTATCCAACTGTACCGTTAACATAGAATTAATTATTCATTTACAAAGGTATATTAAGTTTTGTTCATGATTTGTTCATCATTTATTAATGGCTTATAAATGACTTACTAATTATGGTTATTGTGAAGTGTTACCCACTTTTTTCTCGTCCAGATTTGTCAGTACACCACACTTTTATAATCATATTTTTATAATTTCTGCTATGAAAGAAGTATTTTAAGACTACGAAACTCTCTACAGGTTAATTATTTCAAACGAGACATCTCTCTAAATTACAGCTGAAGTTCATAGTGATTTGTAGGGGATATCTAATTCTTCTGTTCTTGCCTTTTTCATCTCTCCGTCGTCTTTCACTGGACCTCCTCTTCTTTCACCTCCACTCTACTCCGTCTCCCTTTTTGTTTCTTTCCCAGGATGTTCACAGAGTGCTACGAGATCATCAAAATGAAGAAGAGGCTCAGAGCTCCACAGCTCTCTGAATACCAAAGATGCAAGCCCACACTTCCATCTGGTTTTATCTTTCAGAGCAAAATGGGGGAAAAGGAGCAAATCCAGTTATTTGTCATTGTTTGAAAAAGTGAAAGCATGAAAAAATGCAGCATACAACATTTTGAAGTTTGAAAATATAGCATTGTAAAACAATATCTTTAAAGTGATTTGCCTCAAATGTCTACCAAACTGAACTTTTAATTCATTATTTTCCACTATTGACTCAATAAATTTGCAGCAACAGACATCTGACAGTGACCTTATTCTGTTGTCTCTTTGTTTACAAAAGTCTGAGACGGACAAAGACTGAGATGACAATACAATGATTGAAACAACAAGAACATCAGTGAGGACAGGACTGACCCCTCTGACTCTCATTCTCTCTCCGCTACACTCCAGCAAGGTTTCTGACTGACTTGTTTTTCTAATGACCTCTCCAACAGCCAAACACTGGGCCGGCTACAATGATTTCATTGTCCAGACTAACCTACATGTCAAGCCTGACTTACCAGCAACGGCCTGCCATAACCCTATCACAGCCTACTTAGTGTTGCTGTGTGAGGCTAGCTTGTCGATTTAGCAGTCACTGCTGCATGTCCACCGAATTAACTCAATGTGTGTACAGATTACAAAAATGCAAAAAGTGGAATTATTAATGAGATTAGCTACCTCTGCTTATTCCCAATGACAATGTCATTCTTATTGCATTATTGTTCAACTAAATGTGGAGGCCATTATCAAATGTCAACAAATCTTCAGCCAGAAACAGTAATATGTATGTATATATTTCTATTCTATTCTATTGTATGTGACAGCAGTAGTCAGTCCCTTAGCTACTGTACACAATGTGTGATGTTATCTTTAATCACGCATATTTACAGTATCACTGCAGTTAGTTATTTTTCTCCCCTTACACGAGTCCTCTATTTGTCAATTCACGATCTTATTTCCAAATATTCAAGTAGGGCAAGCATATACAGGTCTTTAATTTATTTCTACATTACAAAGGGAGTGTTGAATACACCCCCCCCCAAAAAAAGTGTTCTTGCGTTAATATGACAGTGTTGCCTTAGTACAACATGGATGTGCATAAGCTAGAGAAAAAGAAAGACATCCTATTGAATTTTAAGTTAAAAATGTATTCAACAATGTATTGATTCTTCAGAGGATCCTGTAACTTCACTGAGGAGATGGAGGATCAAAAAGAGTATCTTAATAAAATGGGGGTAAAATGACAGTTGATAGTTTGATATTAATATAGCATTGTTATGATATGCTTTATGCCTGAAAGCTATATTGTACTGTACATTATGTCTGACTTGACCTGTATATAAAATGTAATGTGTGTCTGCTCACTGTGTGAAGCTTTGAACGACCAGGCAAGATTTGCTATAATAGCTCCAACAAAGTGCCTCTGGCACTGACAGTTGCCTGGACAGAACATTTCCACCCTAACTTTTCCCTTTGTCTTATCTCTGATAGAAAGGGGGCTGGGTCCCCCCACACCCTCTGCCCTCTCTCTGTCTCTCTGTCTCACCCCCTCTCTCCCTTCCTTTCATTGTTGCTGCAGGTTCATCACTCCTCATCTGGTGTACAACTCCAACAGAAAACAGCTCTAGTACCTGTGAACCCACCTAGAGCTTTTTCAGCCTGAGATGGATGAATCCGGACCAAAACAGGAGCTGAAGACTTCGCACCCGCTACAAAACGAAGCATTTGGGATTTCGTCATAGGTGCATTACAAGAAGACTGCCATTTTTTGTTTTGTAGGTAGTTATCTCACTCATAATTGTGTGGAAAAACCTCTTCTCCTGGCTTATTAAGAGATGGTGACTCTTATCTACTCCATCAAAAGCATTTAAACTTTTTGCTCGTACAAAAAAAGAAATATGCAGGACTGATTTTTTTCGCCTCTCGGCCTATCAGGTTGTCATGGAAAGTCTTTTTCGCCATCATTTCCTGACTTTCAACAACATTTTGGTTTACTTTTGAGAGTACTTTTTTTTTCCTCTTCAAACAAATATCCTAATGGGGAAACGGATCAGGAAAGGTTAGCGTGTGTTAATGTAGAGACAACATAATGCTGGTGTTTTTGGTGTTTTCCCTCCTTTTATCTTTCCCCGGTGCCTTGCAGTCTGCCAAGATTCTGACTGTCTCTCTTATTGGTGAGTACAAGAGCCGTGTTGGATGACTTGTTCTGTGTGAAAGGCTAACCATGTCTCAAAAAAAAAAAAGAACCCTATCAGATATTTATAAAATGTTGGGGATGGGGGTATGTGATGCACTTTTCTGATTAGTGATTCCAGGAAAATAAAACAAAACAAAAAGAAACCACTCCTATTCAGAACAATCTGACATGAATGCATGGAACTTGAGTTTTGAGAAGATAACAGAGTATGTGGTTGTTGCTTTGCTCAGACCTGCAACACGTCAGTCCTTTTCATGGAGTAAATCAGATTCCCATTTTTGCACGTGCCATACATAATCATTTTAGCACAAACACTAGAAGGTGACTGGTCTTCTTGAGAAGACCTCTGATCTCAGCTCTATTTTCGTGAAACTTTGGCGCAAACGCAAGGCACTGGTAAACGTGGGTGTTTCCAATATGTTTTTTTGTAATTTGGTGACTGGTGCAACCCTGGCGCAGTTGATAACAAGGCTGGATCAGGATGAATATATTATAAGCAGGTGGAATTAGGGTGGGCTTTGATTTGGCCAGTCAAATCAGCTCCTCTCATTCCCTTTAAATGTACTGTGATGCAGCATATTGTCATTTTTGTGATGGATGAGGAGGAAAGCTTATCAGATCAGCTCCGCCTTTGAAATTTGATGCAAGAAGAGACTGATTTGCTTGTTCTGGAGGGGCAGATTTGCCAACATCCAAAAGGAGAGGTGCAGCTTTTTTCATCCACACTCCTTGTTGGTTAACTTGAATGAATGAAATATGGTGGCTGTAAATTCCTTCCCTGTACCGCCATTGTCATGCAATTATATACTCCATTACTATTATGACGAAACAAACTATGTAATTTGAAGCAGCATGCAAGAAGATCAGTATTAAACAGCCTGGCCGACATAACTCACAAACTGCCTCCAGTGTTCTGACGTTGCATACAACAACCTACAGCAGTGTTTCCCAACCTTTTTTTATGCCACAGCACACTTTTCATAATTGGAAAATATTTTAGTGAGATGAAATGCATAGGCTAACATTCATTAAAACACATTTATATACCTGTTCCTGTGCATCCTCGGCTAGACTTGTGTTCTTTTTGGTGCACAATTTTGGAGTTAACAATAAGCATTTCACTGCTCATTGTACTGGTACATATGTGGTAATTGCATACATCTACTGATGCACTTGGGCATATCTCAGTGATGGAATCTGGGGTCATTGGGTGTTTTGGGTCTCTCAACATCAGAAACCCTCACCCAGGCAACCAAGCCAGGATTGATCAAGTCCCGGCTTGTGCCCAAGTAGCACGACACCACGAATCGCTCTTCTTTATCCACAGCTATCTAGAGGCCCTCTGGGCTTCTTCTGTGGTGGTCCTGATGGTTTTTCTTTTGCACACACCGGTGATGCCCAGAAGGCTGTAGGCTTTGCAAAATGACCTTTCCATAAAGACTCTACAGCCCACTTCAGTAGGCTCACATCATGCACAACACCCCCGGTCTGTGGCAACCGTCCACCAAGTCTGCGTACTTGGCTCTCTTTCTCTCGTTGGCCTCCTCCATCTGCTCCTCGCAGGGGATGGTGAGCTCCAGCATGACCACCTGCTTTGATGTTTTGGAGAGCAGTATGATGTCCAGTCTTAGGGTGGTTTCTGCGATGGTCTCCAGGAATCTGAACTGTGCCCCTAGGTCCACCTTCAACTGCCAGTCCGGTGCTGACCAAAGGAGCCCGACTGACACCTTAGGCTGGGGTTGGGGCTTCTCTCCTGCTCTGACAAAGGTGATTGATTGCCTGCCTCACTGGCTGTAGACACTAGCTTTGGTCGATGGCATTTGGAAATGGTCTCAGCAATCCCCTTCAGCCCCTGGTGGTAGCACCTCTTGCAGAGTGCCTTCGAGCAACTACTGATAATGAGTTCCAGCATTCCTCTCCTGAGGCACAAGGGGTATGCTGGTGTGCCAACCTTGCCCCAACAGAAGAAGTTAGATGGGCTGGGGAGGACATCATAGAAGTGTGAGGTGAAGTATGTAAAATAAACATTTGAAATCTTGAAATCTAGACAGCTGCATGAAAATAGCTCATTGCATCTGCATCTGCGCATGGACGTAGTTTTAGCCATTGTAGACAGAAATGCAATTGCAAGCCAAAATGGACACCAAAATTGTACTACGCCAGTGGATCTGTATTAAAACACAACCAGCTGCACCACAACACCTGTCTCGGTTTCTTTCAAGCCCTGAAATTACCAGACATACACACACGGGCGAAATGCGCCCAAGGAAACTACAAATCAGCCTGCGTTTGCACCTCCGCCGGCCTTGCACCAACATGAAAATAGAGCCCATTGTATGTTGAGATGGGTATGATCCCTATAATTTACACACATAATCATTCAATTAAGCTATAATTTGAGTATTAATTTTATATATTTTTGCACTATTTCACTATAATGTGTGTAATCATTTTGTGCAAATGTATTACTGCACATCTACTAGGTCCACTTGGCAGCTATTGCATGTCTGTCTGTTCTGGAAGAGCGAGCCCTCCTCTGTTGCTCTTCCTGAGTGTTCTCCTATGTTTTCTCCTGATAGTTTTTTCCTGTGGAAAATTTCTTCTGCCCCCCCCCCCTCCTCATCTGAATCAAGAGACTGGATAGGGGGTACCCTCTGAAGCTAAATTATGATTTAGGGCTATATGAATACATCTGACTTGACTATTAAAATTATAGCTCTGGAGATGTAATCATGGAGGGCAAAACGTTTATTGATGGCATGGTGGTTGTTGGTCTTTAATGTTCTCGCCCGACAGCTCCCCCACCTCTTTCCCTCATCTCACATCTTCTCTCCTCCCATCTCTTTGTCCATTATACACCCCCCCCCCGCTGTAACGTCTCTCTTTCTGTCCTCTCCCATCCCTCCTCCCTAACTATTTCCTCTGCACTCCTTGCAGGAGGGAGCCATTATCTATTATTAGACGAAATCTCTCACAACCTCCACAAGCATGGCCATGAAGTTCGCATGCTCCTGCAGCTGGGCAACCCTGTTATTACGGGTATGCAATTACACACGCTGACATGTCCAAACAAACAACAAATCATCTCTGTGCAGTACTTTCTTTCGACATGATTACATTTTTCGTCTATCTCTCATAGACTGACATGTCGATATGAAAAACACAGCGACCTTACTTCTTCACAACTCTCCGTCTGTCTGCACACACACACACACACACACACACACACACACACACACACACACACACACACACACACACACACACACACACACACACACACACACACACACACACAAATCTGAAAGACTCATCAATGTTTCCATTCCTCCCAGGATTTTCCTATGCAGGCCCTGAAGGCAGTTATCAGACTAGCACCTGGTCTTTGGGAGAAAGCTACATTAAAGAATACAACAGCTGGTTCCTGGAACAACAAACACAGTTTCTGCTGGGCAGGTACAACAGCACAGCACATAGATAGGTTAGAGGAGACAGGAGCCCCGATGTGTTGGAAGTTCAGTTTGCAGTTACTGGAGGAATTTTTAACCAACAGTGATGCACTGCTCAGGTTTGGTCTGAAGTCCTATTTTCCATCAACATATTTAAACTTTAGTATTGGTCTGAGACCTGGATCTAATTGTCCTGCTCTTTGGACCTGTCAGCCGACAAGGCCAAATAATATATAAAATTATGTTAAGATCATTTATTCGGGATGACATGGTCACTGAATCTCAAAAATGAGACTTCTGCTCTGTTCTTGTTCTTTATCAGTAAGGTGAAAAGTGAGGTAAAGGTGAAGGTAAGGTAATCCTGAATACAATCCTAATTTATCTTTTGTTCCACAT
Organism: Lampris incognitus; assembly: GCF_029633865.1. Taxonomy (NCBI): domain Eukaryota; kingdom Metazoa; phylum Chordata; class Actinopteri; order Lampriformes; family Lampridae; genus Lampris; species Lampris incognitus. Next base: position 99,868,271 of record NC_079211.1, read on the forward strand.
AAAGTCTTCAATATATGGCTCTCCTTTTTTGTTCACTGTAAGTCAGTTCATCATATCTTGTTCCACACAATGCTTAACCACGTCTCGGTATTACAAATATGACAGCAGCCTGAGGAGGCCACGTGGTCCGTCTCACCCTTTCCTTAACTCACGTCTGTTTTCTGAACCCTTACCTCTTTTGCTCTCTCTCTCTCTTTCTCGCCCATTCTCTTATTCTTCACTGCTCAATCACTCTTTGCCTTCCTCTCTCAGGGATAACTTCAGTAATTTCCTGAACTTCATGGGTCACCTGTCCTACCAGTGTGAAAAGCTGCTGGGGGACAGACAGATGCTAGCCTTCCTTCACAGGGAACAATATGACTTGGCTGTCATCGATGCCTTCAACCCCTGCTCCTTCATCCTGGCACACAAACTTGGTAAACCTGCAATTCATACTGCTTACATACATTAAAATCCCCCTTATTTTCTTGTCATCGGAATCAACTTTATTGGCCAAGTGTGCCTATGCACATGAGGAATTTGGCTGTGGTACACAGCAGCTTCTAGTACTTGCAGACCTCACTCACACAAAACAAAAAAAAACAAAAACAAAAGAAAAAAATAGAAGAAATAAATGGAACAACAGGACATTGGAGGCAAGCATGTATACACAACAGGTATGTAACTACTATACAGCGTTTTGTTATGGTTGACTAATCAACAACCTATGCCCATATATTATACCATATTGCTTATATATGATATTGCCCATATACTATAGTGTATACCATACCCCAACTCCACAACCCGTCATGCCCATATAAAATGCTATGTACTCCCACTATAGTACACTCTATTATCTTATGTATCAGGAGTATACTCTATATATTCATCTATCATCCACCTCAAAACTACATACTATATTATATACCTGTTACAACCACAACAATAACAGCATCATTAAAATTATACAGTAAAAGGCAATTAATTTAATAGCTATATACTTGTATGTGTTGTACACAGTAGCAATTTGGCAATATATTTTCTTAACAACACTTTTGAATCAAATTTTTTTTTGCTTAATTTACTGTATCTGATTTCAGAAGTTGCAGATATTATAATCTATTAATATTCATAATAACATCCTCAACTTTCTGTCCTAAACTGTTTTCTCTAGACGTCCCGTATGTTGCTTTCTACCCCGGCACTTTGAATGGTCCACTGTCCATTGCCCTCCCAAGCCCCATCTCCTACATCCCCGTCTTCAACTCCCAGCTCTCAGACCACATGGACCTCTGGGGTCGTGCCAAAAACCTACTCTTTTCTCTCCTGGCTCCCAAGGGTCAGGACTGTGTTACTGATGGGATGGCATAGCCTAGAATAGAATAGAATAGAACCAAGGTTCTATGAGTGGAGGAGTGCCTGTGATGGTCTGTTAATTATTGTGAAAATATGTAACAGCCACATGCTGTATGTTACCAAAGATGAAATTATTACTCCCTGGCGAGCCAAAATGTGGAATTTTCTAGCGCTAGACATCTAATTTTTACTACCTCTTGGTAGTGTCTAGTGAGCTAGTGTCAATGGCAACCAGTGGGTTGATGGTGCTTGTATTTTTAATGCTGGACAAAAAAAAACATTTTGTTCTAAGAAATACAATCTGAATGACTGGACATGTAATGTAGTTTATGTCAGTGCAGTTTCTTTTTTTTAGAACTTTTATTGTATTTTGTAATTACTTGCCTTTCATTTACTTCGTCATAGGCCAGGAACTGGTGTGGTCTAAGTTCAGGGAGGTAGCAGATTGTCACTTGGGAGCAGGCTCGCCCCCTGGTGGTCTGGAGGACTTATATCAGGGTGCTGAGCTCTGGCTCTTCAACACAGATTTCTCCCTGGAGTTCCCTCAGCCTCTGATGCCCTACACGGTGTTAGTAGGAGGCCTACTGAACAAACCTGCTAAGCCTCTGGAACAGGTCTGTTCTATGCTGTTCTATTTCTATTCCATTCTATTCTATTCTGTTGAACTCCACAATGCCTCTGGATCAGGCACAGAACCCTACTCAATGGGCCCCATTCATCAATTGTTGGTACAATCAAATTTGTTCTTACAAACCCATGGATTTTTTTAGCCCTCAAAATTGTCTGAGAGACAGACGCAAAGCCTGATGGTTATTTGTAATTCCTTCACACTAACATCCATTGTCTACCTCTTGCAATGAGCAATCACCCAGGCTTGCAAAGACATCAGTGTTAGGCAATCGGTGTCTAAGGTCAGGAGTTATCCAGGTTCTTCACTGGTCTCTGAGATAAACTTCAGGGCTAAAAAAATTCCATGGGCATGTAAGAACAAATTTGTACGTATGAATGATTGATGAATGAGGCCCATTGTTAGCAATCTCTATTTTTTTTTCTTAAAAAATATCACCTTGTAATTTCTACATCTTTTCTATATTTGACCTATAATCCCCAATTCCTTCATCCCTCCTATCATCTCTTCAGGACTTGGAGTCGTGGATTTCAGATCATGGAGAAAAGGGTTTCATCGTGGTGGCCCTGGGGTCCATGGTAGCCTCAATTTCTGTGGACCATCTTCTAGTAGAGCTGACTACTGCCTTCTCCAAGGTCTCCCTGCAGGTCATCTGGAGGTGAAAACATGACTGGGATGCAAAGAGGCACAAAAAAACAAACAAACCCAGATCTAAGTGTAAACTCAGTGTGGCATGTACCTCACTTGTCAGGATTGTCACAGCAGAAAAGAAAAGCATGCGGGACCTGATTTCACCCTATGGAAAGCCACACAGATCCTGTTAATCATAATAATCTCATTGTAGTTTTGGTTTATGGCTTCCTATCTGAATTTTCCATGAAATTACAGTATATCTATTTTCCAGGAAGCACCTATTACTCATGTTGTTTTTATGACCATAGGTATGACCCCCAGCGATGGCCGTCTCACCTGGACACACCTCCCAACCTCAGGCTGGTGGCCTGGCTGCCTCTGAATGACCTCTTAGGTAGGAACAGGCAGCAACAGTAGCCACTGGACAAGTCTCCATCACACATCTATCTTAGATACGTTTTTATGCTCTTATATTATGTTCTTTCAAATAAACATTTTTCTAAACCCCAAGCTTGTGGATTCTATAACATAAAACTGTCAATTCTTTCTGAATGGTTACCAGACAGTGCACCATGCCCTGCACTAGATGAAAAGGTAGTCAAACCATCTATCTAATTCTTGTCAGAAAACCAAGAAAGTCAATGCCTTTGCTAGCCACATTGCTAAAAGGGAATACAAGAGCTACTGAGCAAGTCATTTGGTAGCAAGTCAAGTGTTGCTGGTTCGATCCTCGGCTCCTCCTGGCAAAAATGTCGAGGTGCCCCTGACCAAGACACATAACCCCTAATTGCTCCCCATGAGCTGGTTGTTTATGTTGTATGGTTGGCAGCTCCAACAGTGTATGTGTATGTGTGTGCATGGGTAAATATGTGAGGTGTTACTGTAAAGTTCTTTGGGGGGAAAAGTGCTGTATAAATGCAGTCCATTTACAAGATTAAATGTTTCCTAAATTGTAGTTTTACTCATGTGATTTATCTTTTCTCGCTTCCTTGTCTTTCTTTTGGTATTTGCCCTTTAACATTTCCATTCGTAGTCTGATGAACTGGCATGCTTGCAGCCTTTTAGCACTCTCACTTTGAGCACTTCTGTCACGGCCAAATATTAAATGAAGATTTTGTGCACTGATCCTGCGTTCCTTTGTCAGTGATTTATAACTTCTTCAAAGTAAACTGATAGTCACATAATGTTTAGCTAACTATTTCTCTCTTCTTCTTTCTGTTTCTTTTTTCTCTTTCTCAGGCCACCCAAAAGCCCGTCTCTTCATCACCCACGGTGGTCAAAACAGCCTGCTTCAGGCCGTGTATCATGCTGTCCCCGTGCTGGGCATCCCTCTGTTTGGAGACCAGTTTGATAATGTGGTGAGGGCTGAAGCAAAGGGCCTGGGCCTCACCATCAAACCCACACACATCACAAGAGAGCTGCTACACTCCACTATTCAAACGCTCATACACGAGGACAGGTGTGTTACAGCCACGGATGGATGGATGGATGATTGAATGGGAATCATTATTGTTTTGTAATGCAAATAAGAGGTATGGAGGAGAACAGCATTCAAATATAATTTCCAGGCCCTGGAAAGGTTGTGGAAATTAATTTTGGAAAAGTCATAGAAATCTGACCCAGGCAGCATCGACACTTGATTGACCAATTTAAAAAAAAAAAGTAACAGCAGGTAGAACCTTTGTGGCAGGGCTTTATAACTGCCGTTGTGTGTGTGTGTTTGTTTGTGTGTGTGTGTGTTTGTGTGCGTGCATGCGTGTGTGCGACAGTTTGTCTCATCATGCTTATATACTCCGCTGGCTAGCTTTTGTATCAGTTAGCTAGCTATCTTGTTGATGGTATACCAGGCAAGTGTAGTTTCAACAACCTGTGGCTTCAAATGGACAAGTACAAAATATGGCTTGCAAAAGTTGTGCAGAGTAGAATGGCTCATATGCAGTATTTGAAATATACAGACTTTTACATCATTATTAAAACACACCTCTTCTGTGGCAACTCTAAAAATATAATTTCTTATGGTGATTGAAAGTAAGCTAAAAGTTATTGGTGAAGTCATTGAAAACTACTGGTGAAAACGTATAACGAGCTTGTTCAGAAAGCTGCAGCTCGTCTGGTGTTCAATCGCCCTATAAGTTCTCCCCCACAGCTCCCCTTCTCATGTCCCTACACTGGCTCCCAGTAGCTGCTCGCATCCGGTTTAAGACTCTGGTGCTAGCCTACAGGGCAGTGAAAGGAACAGCTCCTTCCTATCTCCAGGCCGTGGTCAAGCCCTACACCCCTGCCCGACCACTTCGCTCTGCTGCGCCTGGTTGCCCCGTCGCTCAGAGGCCCTTGCTACTGATCAACCCGGTCGCGGCTCTTTTCTGTCCTGGCCCCACAGTGGTGGAATGAACTCCCCACTGAAGTCAGGACAGCGGAGTCGTTGCCCATCTTTCGGCACAGGTTGAAAACTCATCTCTTTAAGAACTAGTACCCTGTTACTTGTTCTTAGCACTTATTGTATTCACTCATTAAAAAAAAAACTCTTTCTTGCACTTTTACTTTAGCACTGGTTTTGCTCTTAGATGCTTGTTTAGATGCACTTATGACCTCTGATGACTAGTAGTTCTCCTGATTTCCTACGTTAAATGCACTTATTGTAAGTCGCCTTGGATAAAAGCGTCGGCTAAATGACTGTAATGTAATGTAATGTAATGTGTATGAACTCTGGGAGACGCGCCTTTTTTACTCTATTCCCTCTCCTCCTCTTTCTCTTGTATTTTTTTTTTAATTTTCCTCTTCCAAGGTACAAATCTTCAGCTGTGTCACTCAGCAAGATCCACCAGTCGCATCCGGTCCCTCCTGCCCTCCGACTTGTTCAGTGGGTGGAGCACATCCTCCACAATGGAGGCGGGTCTCACCTGAGGCCCGTCGCCCTGACCCAGTCCTGGTACCAGAGATGGCTTCTGGACATAGCGCTTCTCTTCTCCCTGGCACTGCTGGGGCCTGTGCTGCTCTGCTGGGTCTTATGTAGAAACAAGAATGGTAGGGATAAATGCAAAAAACTACAATAGTGACAGAAACCCTACTCGCAGACACTACTCACATCTACACATCAGGTTGCATTTTTGTTTGTTTTTCTCAGGTGCTGAATTGTGTATTGTAGGGCTCTGTTCATGATCATATTTTATTTCCAAACACAGCTTCTTGCTGCATATTAGGTTCTATATGATAAGTGCTCAATCAATAAATCCTTACTTGATGATGACTAGTAGTTGATTTGAATAATTCGCTTATGTGTAATTATGAATATCAGTACATAAAGGGGCAGCAGGGTAGGGTAATGAGGGAGGAGACCAGCCCAGGTCCAATGCCTTGTCTCGGAGTCTCTCCTGCTGAGGTGAACTTAATCCCCACCAGGTCCACCGTCCTGTGTGTGACGGCCTTGTGTGGTGGGTTGATGGGGGGGGGAGATTTTTGGGAGCAGACCTGCAAGAGAGTTTCTCTACAGGGACGAATTCAATATTGTCTTAAGCACCCCTTCTCTCTTCTGATAAATGTCGCTGGGAAGATTTCTTCGGATCAGTTTTTGTGTTGGTCAAAATTACACTTAAAAGCAGATCTGAGGTCAGCTTTGCAAATTCCCAGCACACTGTGAAAGCTGCCCAATAAAGCTCTCTCAGAGCCCTCTTTTCTCATGCCTTGTTTGTAGCTCAATATATTATTTCAGAGAAAGAGATGAGACATTCTGTACAGCAAATGCCTTTAAATAGTCATTACAAACCAGTATCCAAAAATCTTTGCACCTCATCTGTAAAAAATAAAACAAAGAGATGACCAAAAGCTATAAGATGCAGAAAAATCAGTCACATTTCCCCAAATCTAAACTGAACCAAAGAGAGAGCGAGAGAGAGAGAGAGAGAGAGAGAGGGAAGGAAGGAGGGCTTTTCCAGGGAAGGTTCTGCTGCTGTGTTATGTTGTTCAACCCTTTGCTTTCTGATGCCGAGTTCTTCTAGAACTATTTAATAATGTCTTCATTCTCGTGTATTCAGGTTAGATTCTGTGGGTTTGTCATCATACAAAATGTTTTCCCGGCCCTCTTCCTGCAACAGCGCCACTGTGTCTAACCAATCACCCCAGACTTACTGCAGCGCCACACTGTCCAACACCTCTGTGCTGCCTTGACCTGGCTGTGCCACGAACCAGAGGCCATTGGTTTCACACACACACACACACACACACACACACACACACACACACACACACACACACACACATTTACTGTGCATGTACAATACCAAGGATTATTGAATGAAGTGACAACACAGAAGCACATTTTGGTTCAGGAGACTGTGTGTGTGTGTGTGTGTGTGTGTGTGTGTGTGTGTGTGTGTGTGTGTGTGTGTGTGTGTGTGTGTGTGTGTGTGTGTGTGTGTGTGTGTGTGTGTTTAGCATTATGGTCTACTGGCTCCTCATTTCATGACTGCCAGCACCACCTACAAATGCCAACTCTAACCCAGCCCCCACCCCAAACCTACCCTGCCCTCTCTCCTGGATTCCACCAAGCGCCCCCCCCACACACACACACCCCTTACCAAGACACAAGCACAAAGGCGTCAACAAAACTATGTTCACGGTCACTGCTCAAGCCGTCTCTCAGGAACAGAACAGGAACCATGGACGACCCCCTTGGGCTCCCCACCTCCTCTCCACTCCCCTCCCACTTCCTGTCCCTCTCTTTCTCTCTTTCTCTCTCTCTCTCATTCGTTCTCGCCCCCCCCCTCTCTCTCTCTCTTTCGTTCTCGCCCCCCCCCTCTCTCTCTCATTCGTTCTCGCCCCCCCCCCTCTCTCTCATTCGTTCTCGCCCCCCCCCACTCTCTCTCTCGGCATCTATGTTAGGGGTGAGCAGGGAGGGGAAATATAGTTTAGCAAGAAATTAATGGCCAATTAAAACCACCCCACACCCCCCTTATTTTCTGCTGTTTCGGTTTGAGTGCCAATGAGTCTTCCTCCTGTCAGACAGCCCTCGTTTGGCACGTAAGCCAAAACTGACTGGGCCAAGAAGGAAAACAGACATGTCAAGACAAACAAGAGTAATAAATAGAAGCAGAAAAAAAACCCTAAACTAGATTAACAAATCAGAAATGATAATTTTTTTTTTTAAATGGACCAGATTGAGACGAGAGAGCAGAGAAAATCAAAACAGAAAAACAAAAAGAAGAAAAAAGGAGCATGGAACAGTAGAAAACAACACAAATGTTCACCAACATGTACCAGCCGTGTTTCATTCACGTTGGTTACATGGCAGTCCTGTGGGTAAACTCATTTTGTAGGTCACTAGAACTGCAGATTTCACTCTTTTGTCTGTACATTTTGAGTTATGTGAATTAATTCAATTGAATAAAGGACTGGTTATGATTTTTATGATTTGTCAGTACATCATTCAAATTATCTGTCCTATCCAGTATATGTGTGTGTGTGTGTGTGTGTGTGTGTGTGTGTGTCCGCACTAAAAAGAAACTATATCCCTTAATGCATAAGTGATATCTGTAGTGGTTCCTCCCTTGTTTCAAAGGTGTGAAACAGAATAAGGAGGCTTGTCCACAGTCTATGTCTTCATTACTTAAACAAAGTAACGAGACTCTGGGCCCCATCTGTCACGTCTTTGGTACGATTTCACCATGAATGGAAAGCCGCAGACCGAACAAGGCCTAGACTCTCACCACAGGGCTTTACTGTGATAACTGCCCTTATGGCTTTGCTTTTCGTTTAGCCATGCACCACAGAGCTGTAATCACTAAGCAGCTGCTTTTTGTTTCATTTTGCACCTATTTCACAACAGTTTATTATTCCCCACTGCCATGGGTGTGTCCTAACAAAGAAGAAAAGTAGAACATTCGAGAAAATCACACAATACAAAATAAAACAGACTCATGATAAATGGTCTGTTATGGCCTGAAGTAAATCCAGGCCATAGTTTCTGTTTCTCGTTGTGCGTGTAATGCTGTGTTCCATTCAAAGTCCGTGGTCGGAATTTCCCCGTTGGAATTTCCAATTTCCGACCTCCAAGTGTTCCCAGCTCAAGATGCCAAAAAAAGAGGAAAAAAAACATGGCTGACCGTGATAAACTGGTGTTTTTATTGGCAAGTGTATCAGCCAACTGAATTGTCAGCAGCGCCACCCTCTTGTATATATTATATAAACAAAACAGAGGAATAACTTTTGTGCAGGGATAACTTTCAGAGATTGTTTGCCATAATCAGCTACTTAATAACATTGTCGAGATATTTTGATATCAATTTGCATCCAGAACAGGTTTTACTATATGATAGCAGTGACGGCTGGTGGTGATATTGGGTGGGTGGGCTAACAAATACAGTATCCCCATCTATAGTTCACACTGCAGCAACAGCAACACAACATATGAGATACCAAGTCGGAGCAACGACACTTTATACCTTGTATATAGTGTCGTTGCTTGTATATGCAAGTACATGCAAGTGCTCTACAACAACACTATAGAGAAGTATAAGAATGTCCTGATGCCAAAACTCTCTCTCTCTCTCTCTCTCTCTCTCTCTCTCTCTCTCTCTCTCTCTCTCTCTCTCTCTCTCTCTCTCTCTCTCTCTCACACACACACAATTTGACTATTTTTCTCTGTGCACATTAGCACATGCCATTTTTAACAAGAACAAGGTATGCAAGAATGATGGAGTGATATACTACATGATAGAACAGAATGCAGAATCATGTAGCCGACAGCGTCAGAAAAGGGCTCACCTAAGGATGCACAACAAAACGTGTCCCAGCTGAAACGACTGCCAATAAATACTGCAACTGTTTTTTATCGCAACTGTTTTGCAACACATTGAGTCAAACGTGTCCCCAATAATACAGTTTGGTAAGCACAGCAAAAACAACAGTAGACAGGGAAGTGAAATGTGTCTGAGAGTCTTTTACGAGGTCTATAGGATTGGGCCTACCTTATCTGAAGAGAAGCTCACATCGACGACCTTTCTGAGAAGCAAACAGGTTCATCACCACGTCAGTGAAGTCCGGGGATTTTTAGATGAAGTCCCCCTCAATAGACAGCATAGCCAGGGTGTTCAGCCTATCCTGTCCCATAGTAGTTCAGAGGAATCATTTGATCCTCTTAAGTGTACTGAAACATCTCTCTTGACTCTGCAGATATCATGGGGGTTGTGATGGCTGTTTGTGTTCATTTCAACGTTTCAGAAAAAGTGCTCTGAAGATTGTTCTCAGATTGTTCCCTGAGCACAATCACACACTGGCTTACACAAGCCACACCGACTGTCTCATCAGCTTGCACAGCCACAAATGGTGCCTGCGATATTTCATCAGACAAATTCTGTCCATAACAGCTAACATACAATCAAGCAACTCATTTTGGCTCATCTTAGACGTGTCCCTGTGTGTTTGACAGGTGATCGGCTAACTGGCTATCCAAAAAAAGAGAACTGGTCAAAGAGGTCCAGAAACACGTCCCGCTGGAGTGAGGTTGGGGACTCGTTGGACCCCCACAGAGCTAGCTCAGGTACCCCACGAAATGTAACACAGTCCACAATCCGTGATCATGAGGGCCTGTTTTTCTTCACCAGCTCGTTGTGTCTCTGTATAGGAGTGCGGTGGCCCTCATCAAGTTGACAGGCGATGTTAACTTTACCCAGCATCGATAGCTTTATGCCATTTCCAGTGTGACTTGTGCTGTATTCATGTTCCCTAATTTTGTCGGATAAATGTTTCAAATCCACAATCCCTTGTTGGGTCCAAGCCGTGACTCCCTCAAAGAGCAGCAAGCGTGGGAAACAAAAAGTGAATTCTTAGCTACACTTGCCGTTAGCCGGTCCTTTCATTGAAACGAAGTAACACAAAACTTGCGATTTTGTCGTTAGTCCTTTTGTGTTATTTGAACATCGTTTGGACGATGTGTCCCCAGTCTCCTCACTTGGATTTTTTCCTCCAAAGACATTGAAGAAAATGGATGAGAAAGTAAATAATCCACCTCGTTCATGCTAACGCCCGCGGCTGTCATTGCCACGGTCGTTCACTTCTCTCCCTTCCCACTGTCACACAAGTAGCACGTCACTGTACATACTGTCTGTGGTGCCACTGGTGAAAAGTCAGTGGCCTGTGGGCTGATTGAATTGAGCCCAAATGATCAACAAATCAAGGGGGTGTGCCAAGACACCTGTCGCTCACGTAACACGAAGATGAATGGAAGCTGATGCAATTGTGTTTGGGCTGTAAAACATTAACCCATTTAGATGTATTTTGTGTTTTTCTTGTGACTATTTAGAGCTGTTGCTGCACTTAGGTTAAAATATACTCAGTTCTAAGTATATTTTAATTGTTAGTGTATTATAATTTAGTTATACCCTGGCAAGGACTGTAATTTAAAGGGATGCCAGTTTCACGGGCCTCTGAATGCCTCTTAAGTGCATTGGTTTACATACAAACAAAAAATCCTATTTGATGGATGTAACCAGGTTAAAATTAATGTTTTTATTTTATTTTGTTTGAGTATGAAATATCACCAAATCCTGTCTGTGTGCTGTTACTTGTGTTTACTACATTTTATTTTATGTCATTATTTACTTTTATGTGTTTTACAACGACCGTCATATACGTGTACTGTCGTTTTAAGAGAGAGGTCTTATGGGTACACGGAAGGCGGAACGCGGGAGAGGCCATTTTTGTTTTGTGGGAGGAGTCTCAAGCAGCAATCGAGCCGAGCCACGCGTGTTTCTTACCGTGGGACAGTTTTGCGGGTTGAGGAGAACGTAACCTTGAGTATCCCTGTAAGAAGATACTGCAAGCTGTGGGATAAAATACTTGTTTATCCTTTCTTACATCGGAGTCCCGTGGACGGTTTCTACTTCTAACGCACACGAGTGGAGTCCGGGCAGTGGTTGAACTTCGACCCCCACGTCCGTAAGAAACACCGCTCCCGCTGGAGGACTGGACGGTTGTCGAAGGGTTTGAAACCAAAATAAATGGCAAGGTGAGCCAAATAGAGTCCTGTGTGTCCCCCCTCCTTCCTTGATTATGATGATGATGATGATGATGAGAGACTGAGGGCCCCCCATAACACCTGGGACCCCACCGAAAATAGAACACAACGCAGAGCTGATGATGGAAGTGACGGGCGTGCAGCAGGCTGACCAGCAGAGAACAGCATAGGACTGCCCCCGTTACATTGGTGCCGTGACCCTCCTGGATTCTGAGAGTGACATCAGTTGCTCGCCGCGGGAGGCTGCTGTCGTCATCAAGCCCCAGACGTCCTCAGGTATTTCTATAGACTGTACACTCATGTTACAGTGGACTGGAGTTGAGCTGTGTGGACACTGAACAGTCATAGCTGTGGTTACCATGGACTGGGCTTGTGAACAGGACATTTGTATATACTGAAGGAAGAAAAACACACGAAAAAAAAAAAGGTTAATGTTGATGTGATTGAAGGACTCGTGTGAATAATCTATTGATCTAAACTACTGGATATGTGCATATGTGATTAATCTATTGGTGAATTTGTTGATTGTGTGTGATTGTTTCAATCTCTTAGTGATTTCTAGATTCAATTATTTAAATGAATTGAGCTTTTCACTTTTTTATTTTATTTTTTATTTTATCTGAGTGTTAGAGGTAGGAACATGGCAGAGGGTGGTTCGTACGTAGGTGGGGGTAACATTGCTGATCAGGATCTTTTGGATCGCCAGTGTGCTATGGAGAGGGGGTACCAGTTAGATGTGGGTGGGGGTTTACGGCTAGGTGTAGGTAGGAGTTTCGGGCAGCTCTTAGAGGGCGGGGAACCAGACACCAGAGCACCAGGACCTAGAGACCCGACCACATTTGGCACTCCTCAGTTCACCTCCACACGCTACGTAGAATGGGCCAGGCCAGTTATCAGCGAAGGGGCTGTGCTGGGTAACAGCGAGCAGCCAGTGGGTGAGTTAGCCATGCTCATTACTCGGTTAGCAGAGAAGATAGGAGAGTCAATCACTGCTAAGCTGCAGGAAACACAAATGCTTAGAAACACACACACAGACAGTGCTAGGTCTGCTGAACCGTGTTCGGAGACAGCTCCTAGTGTTAGAGTAGTAATGCAGACAGACGCTAGGGAGCCTCCTATTTTCAGGGGCGATAGCTCTGATAAGTTTACAGTTCATGAGTGGGAGAGCCTTATGACTTTGTATTTGAGGAAGCGAGCCATTCCAGTTAGTGAGCAGTCACATGAGATTCTAGCTAAGCTTATGGGGAAAGCAGGGGACGTGGTGAGGATAAAGCTGCGCAACACATCTGTCGACCACATAGCGAACCCCCACATTATTTTTGATGTACTGAAGCAACACTTTAGTGACTTCACATACTCGAGCATGCCCCTGGCGGACTTTTACAGTACGCTGCCCAAGCCAGGTGAGGACGCTATGGAGTATTGGATTAGGCTTAATAAGACAGTGGAGGTGGCTGACGAATGCTTGAAGTGGCAGGGCCGTAGTATTGAAGAGCCAAGCCACGAGGTAAGCATGATGTTTATCAAACACTGTCCAGATCAGTCTCTTGCCAATGTTTTTAAGTTCAAGTCCGCAGGGAAATGGTCTGCTAGCGAGATCCAGGAGAGGCTTGATGAGCACATGCTGGAGAGGAAGTCCCGTGTTGCTGCAGGTGGACAACGTGAAGCAGGCGCGGTAGAGCGTAGGTTCCATTCACAGGTTCATGTCCCTGTAGTCGACATGGCTCCCGACTTGAACACGACCGTGCCGGTGGTGCTATCTCCCGTCCCGGCTCATGCGTCATCTCCTATACCATTTTGTGCAAGGTCTCCTACACCGTCTCCTGCACCTGTCTCTGGCGGTGATGATTATATGAGGAGTTTGGTGAGCTTGCTAGACCGTTTGGTCAAAATGCAGACTCAGGTTCCAGTTAGCGCTGCAGTCCGGACACCGACGCAGACTCAACCGCCAGCTAGCGCCGCAGGGCAGGTGTCAGACGCACCGCAGAGGTTGTGCAGGGTTTGTAAGTCTCCGGATCACTCCACATTTTCCCACTGCAGCCGGGAGAACCGATGTATAAACTGTTTGTCTCCTGGTCATTGGAAGAGGGACTGTCCTCACCCTCAGCCGCCCAACCAGCTCCGTTCTCAGCCTGGTGGAAGAGCTGGTCATCAGTCTCGTCCGTTAAACTACTAAACCCACACCTAGAGAGGGATGGTGTGGGTAATGTAGATGTATCCCTCACTGATGTCTCCGACCTGGCTCACTTGTATGAAGACAAGTGTGCCAAAGCACCTCAGGGTTCGCGTATGGTCATTCAGGCGACACAGAGGATTCAGGTTTTCAGTGACTTGTTCTATGCTCCTGTTCTTATCAACCAGAGTGTGCAGCTTAATGGCATGTTGGATACTGGCTCTATGTCATGCAGTATCAGTGAAAATGCAGTAGAGAAGCTCCGCTCTGGGGGTGTTTTACCTGAGAAGCAGCAGCCTGAAGAGAACATTGTCTTGATTGGCTGCGGTGGTCTGGAGACTAGGCCTGATGGTTTTTATGACCTCAACATGCAGCTTTATGGTGTTTCCTTTGTCATACCCACTCTGGTCGTGCCCGGTCAGCATGATGATCTGATAGTCGGCACAAACGTCATTAAACATGTGGCCCATGTACTCAAGAGTGGTACTGAGTACTGGGACATCGCGTCCAGACAGGAACATCCGTCTAGTCCTGACGTTGAACAGTTCTTGTCCATGTTCACGAATGTAGAGCGCTGGAGGGGTGGTGCAGTTCCTGAGAAGATAGGTACTGTTAAGCTCACCCAGGCCGTGACACTCTTACCGAGGCACGAGCACTTAGTCTGGGGGAGACTTCCTGCTAAGGTGCCTATGTCAGCTGGAAGCACTGTTGTTGTGGAGCCGACAGACTCCAAGGCCATGCCACGCAGTGTCCTCGTAGGTCGACTTGTCACACCGCTCTGGGGTGATAGGTGGGTACCCATGACTGTTGTCAATCCATCTGACAAAGCCATCACACTGAAAAGGAACTGCAAGTTGGCTGATGTGTTTCCATGCTTGGCGATTGAGGACTTTAATGTTTTCCAGGGACTGCAATCAGTTGCAGGGAGGCATGAGTCCAACGCCACAGATAGTGCCTGTCCCCCTGTCCAGCCGGCTAGGAGTTTGTCAGAGCTCGGACTCAGTGACATTGACCTCAGCTCCTGTCAGGTTAGTGAGGCATGCAAGTCCCAGCTCACTCAGCTGCTCACCGAGTACCATGACATCTTCTCCAGGGACTCTCTGGACTGTGGCGAGGTCACAGGATACACAAATCGCATCCATCTGGTGGATGAGCGCCCCTTTCGCTTGCCCTACAGGAGGGTTCCCCCAGCCCACTATCAGAAGTTGAGACAGGTTCTCACTGATATGGAGGAGAAAGGGATTATCCGGAAGTCCTCGAGCGCATACGCTTCACCGCTGGTTATGGTATGGAAGAAGGATGGCGGGCTTCGGATCTGCACTGATTTCAGATGGCTGAATGCTCGGACCTTGAAAGACGCTCATCCCTTGCCACACCAGTCGGACTGTCTTGCCGCGCTGGGTGGTAACTGCCTCTTTAGTACGATGGACCTCACCTCTGGCTTCTTCAACATCCCAATGCATGAAGATGACAAGAAGTACACTGCTTTCACGACTCCCCTTGGGTTGCATGAATACAATCGCATGCCACAGGGCCTTTGTAATAGCCCTGCAGCCTTCATGAGAATGATGATTGGGATCTTTGGGGATCTGAACTTCACGAAGCTTTTGTGCTATCTTGATGATCTTCTTGTCTTCGCGCCGTCAGAGGTTGAGGCTCTGTCGAGGCTCCGCACTGTGTTTCAGAGGTTGAGGGAGAACAACTTGAAACTGGCTCCGAAGAAGTGTCATCTGCTGCAGAAGCGGGTGCGGTTTTTGGGCCACGTGGTTGATGGCGGAGGTGTGTCTGTCGATCCCTCCAAAGTAGAGGTCATCTCCAACATGACAGTGCAGGATCTCATGGAAGGTGATGGGTGCACGCCTTCTGTTCGTAGGATCAAATCTTTCCTTGGTATGGTATTTTACTACCAGCATTTCCTCCCGAACTGCTCCTCCGTGGCTAAGCCCCTGTTCGCCCTTACAGCTGGACAAAAGAGGAGGGGGAGGTCGGCTAAGGATAAGAAGCCCCATGGCAGCTTCCGTAAGCTTACCTCCGCAGACTGGACGGTGGAATGTGGGGAAGCATTTGATCTGTTGAAGACGATGTTACTGGAGTGTGTGGTGCTTGCCCATCCAGACTTTAAGGTGCCTTTCATTTTGTCGGTCGATGCGTCTTTGGACGGACTCGGCGCGGTGCTGTCTCAAGTGCCCCGAGGAGAGTCCAAGGCCAGACCTGTTGGTTTTGCAAGCAAGTCCCTCAGTGCCTCACAGCGGAAGTATCCAGCTCATAGACTGGAGTTCATGGCGCTGAAGTGGAGTGTTTGTGAAAAGTTCAGCCACTGGCTGAAGGGTCAAAGCTTCACCGTTTGGACAGATAATAATCCGCTGACTTATCTCCTAACGAAGCCGAAGCTTGACGCGTGTGAGATCCGCTGGGTGTCTAAGTTGGCGTCTTACACCTTCGATCTCAAACACCTGCCAGGGAAGAAAAACGTGGTGGCGGATGCATTGAGTCGCGACCCTTTTTCCAAGCCCGTCAGTCAGAGGCTACTTAGGGAGCCCTACCCGGCCCTTGTTCAGGAAGCCGACGGGGTTGAGGGGGACTCTGTGCAGGATGTTTTCAGACTCAGTTGCCAGTCCCAAACACTGAGTAGTGCGCGATCTGGGTTTGCTTGTGATGCAGCTGAGGTCAGGGCTTTTTGTCAAGCCAAATGTGACTGGCCTGATGCATCAGTATTCACAGCACTCAGTTTGGTCCAGCACGTTCAGCATCTGTCGGGTGGTCAGGATACACTGCCAATGTTATCCACCGAGGAGCTCAGGTTGAGTCAGGAGCAGGACCCCTGCATCTCCAAGGTGTTGCCCTTTATCGCTGTTCGGAAGCGGCCATCGAGGCGTGAGAGGCATGGTGCTGACCAGAAGGTCCTCAGGCTGCTGAAACAGTGGGAGAAGTTGGAAGTCAATGATGGTGTCTTGTACAGGGTGACAAAGGACCCAGTGTCCAAGCAGAGGAGGTCTCAGTATGTTTTACCTCTGAGTCTGAAAGACAAGGCACTGTCTGGCATCCACGATCACGCTGGTCATCAGGGCCAGGACCGTACTCTCTCTCTTGCAAGGCAGCGTTTTTATTGGCCTGACATGGAGAGGGATATCAGAGCATATGTCAGATGCTGTCGGAGATGTGTGTTTGGGAAGACCCCAGAGCCAGCTGCTTGCGCGCCCCTGGAGAGCATTAAAACCTCCGCACCGATGCAGCTTGTGTGTATGGATTTCTGGTCCGCTGAGGACAGTAAGCAGCGGTCGGTCGATGTCCTAGTGGTTACTGACCACTTCACTAAGCTTGCTCACGCATTCCCCTGCGCCAATCAGACAGCGAAGCAGGTCGCCAAGAAACTCTGGGATCATGTATTCTGTGTTTACGGGTTTCCGGAGAGAATACATTCTGACCAGGGCACAAACTTTGAGAGCAACCTGATTGCAGAGCTTCTCAGGTTGGCAGGTGTAGCGAAGTCCCACACGACGGCCTACCATCCTATGGGTAATGGCGGGACAGAGCGGTTTAATCGCACGATGGGGAATATGCTCCGTTCCCTTCCGCTTCAGCAGAAGCAACAGTGGCCTCAGCAGATCCATTCTCTCACGCTCGCGTACAATGCCACTGTTCACGAGACCACGGGTTACGCGCCTTTCTTCCTGATGTATGGGCGTGTCCCAAGACTGCCGGTGGATGTTATGTTCAGGCAGGTTTTGCATGACCCTCACGTTGTTGATTATGACTCTTATGCTCAGTCTCTGCTTTCCTGTCTAAGGAGTGCAATGGAGATCGCTCAGAAGCACTCCACGGCTGAGCAGCAGCATCAGGCGCGACAGTACAACAGACATGCCAAGGGCACTGTCCTGTCTGTCGGGGATCGTGTTTTGGTTGCGAACCAGAGTGAGCGAGGGAAGAGAAAGTTGGCTGACAAATGGGAGAACGGAGTGTACACGGTTGTCGGTGTCAACCCCAATATCCACGTCTACAAGATTCAGGATGCAGAGGGGCACACCAGGGTGGTGCACAGGAACCGTTTGTTGGAGGTCAACTTCTTGCCCCTCCCTGAGTTAGATCAGGGTGAGGAGTCCAGTACAACCAGTCAGTTGCTTGACTGCGCAGGGTCCAATGAGGAGGACAGTGCAGATGGCCTGACGGTCTCAGGGGATGCAGTGGGGCTAGCAGTCTCATCACTTGGAGACTCACCTAGATCTGAGTGGGCAGAAGCGGAAGAGTTCATTCCGTCTAGTCTGGTAGTCAGTCCTGTGGGGGCCACTGCTCAGTCTCCACCCAACACACACGCACCACACAACACACATGCACCACACATAGAGGCATCACACTCACTCGATGTAGGTGTTATATCTCACACTGATTCGCACACAGGGGCACCACCCTCACTCGATACAGATGTTGCAGCTCGCACTGTCTCACGCACACAAGTAGAGAGCGATGGTCGGGTTAGGACACGCACAGGGAGGGTGGTGAGGTCAGTGAACAGGTTAATAGAATCTATGGCTCAGATGCCATTTCTACGGAGTGTGAGGGTTTGAACTTTGATGGAGGTTGGAGTCATTCAAACTAGTTTAATGTGAGTTATTAGGTGTCTATCAGACAGGGTTGTTTTGGGCCAAGTGCATGGTGTGGCGTATCAGGCGTCACATTGATCTAAGGGAATTCTGAGACTTGATCAACCTCATTATTTTCTGGACCTCGTAACCGAGGTAGCTCCTAAGTTGACTGGAGGACTAGGTCCTTCTTTTCACTTGTGCCAGTAGTCAGTGATGGGCTTTTCCTTTCCTCTTTCTCTTTTTATCCTGCTGTCAGGATGTTGGTGAATTTCAGGAGGGGTGAATGTAACCAGGTTAAAATTAATGTTTTTATTTTATTTTGTTTGAGTATGAAATATCACCAAATCCTGTCTGTGTGCTGTTATTTGTGTTTACTACATTTTATTTTATGTCATTATTTACTTTTATGTGTTTTACAACGACCGTCATATACGTGTACTGTCGTTTTAAGAGAGAGGTCTTATGGGTACACGGAAGGCGGAACGCGGGAGAGGCCATTTTTGTTTTGTGGGAGGAGTCTCAAGCAGCAATCGAGCCGAGCCACGCGTGTTTCTTACCGTGGGACAGTTTTGCGGGTTGAGGAGAACGTAACCTTGAGTATCCCTGTAAGAAGATACTGCAAGCTGTGGGATAAAATACTTGTTTATCCTTTCTTACATCGGAGTCCCGTGGACGGTTTCTACTTCTAACGCACACGAGTGGAGTCCGGGCAGTGGTTGAACTTCGACCCCCACGTCCGTAAGAAACACCGCTCCCGCTGGAGGACTGGACGGTTGTCGAAGGGTTTGAAACCAAAATAAATGGCAAGGTGAGCCAAATAGAGTCCTGTGTGTCCCCCCTCCTTCCTTGATTATGATGATGATGATGATGATGAGAGACTGAGGGCCCCCCCATAACACCTGGGACCCCACCGAAAATAGAACACAACGCAGAGCTGATGATGGAAGTGACGGGCGTGCAGCAGGCTGACCAGCAGAGAACAGCATAGGACTGCCCCCGTTACATGGAGATGGAAATTTAACGCTAAACTGGATCCGCCATCACATCAAGTTATTTTTTAATGAAAAACAATGGGTGTCCCACGTTACCAAACAAGCTGTCACACGTTACCTGAACACACTGCTTGAGTAAGAGAGGGGGTCGTGGTAATGTTATAGGGTGTGTAGCTTCTGAACTATTATGTATTCAAATTTACTTTCAACATAAAATGTTAATAATGTCTAAAATATTTGATAGAAACATCACTGGATTAAGTAAACAGTTTCGTTTTTTGTTTTTTTTAGAAGTCTCCTGGAGCATCTACCAAAACTGTCCCACATTACCTGAATTCCCCCTATAGTAACCGTTCTGGTCCATTCTCTTCCTTTCTAACACCCCTATAGACCCTTTTACAGCCTACGTCATCAAAAGTATGCGCGCGCATTTAGGCAATGGAAGTGAAATGCTACCCCCGTCTCCCATTCATTCGCGGATTCAGACGAGGAAGAGAAGATTACAAAGTTTATTCAGAAGTATAACCAGCATCAAAATGTCCGGTTGTTGTGTGTTTGGCTGTACGAATCGCTACTCTACCAACAGCGGACTGAAGTTTTACCGAGTTTCCGACGGGATCACGGCCATTTCAGGGCAACCGGAGGCGCCTGTGGTTGCAAGCCTCTGTCCTCCCCATCCTAACACAGAGCTCAACTTTAAATAAAATTGCTGTTGCATGGCTGCAGCATGACCCAAGTCTGAAATGTGAAAAAGACAGAATAACACATATTGACTTATCCAATATATGTTTTGATTTGATGACCAGGGCTTGCAATTAACACTTAACTCAGTCAAAACTAGGCTGTGGCTGAGAAGACTGTAAATTCTACTATATAATTTCGCATTTTTCCTCTGCAAATTCCACTGCAAACATCCACAGCTGGAGCTCTGATTCAACAAGACGCTGTGTGTAGTTCATGATAATGTGAATTTCATGCCCCGTTTATCAAGACTGAGTTACAGGGAAAGGCACATTTTGATGTGACGAGGGGAGAAAATGACAGTAAAATAGAAGCAGATTTCATGTTTGCACAACAACTATGCCGATATCATTAACCCTGAGCAAACTAGAAAAGCAACAGGACAACAAATACTCACCCTGCCATGCAGGTACAATTGGCTGTGAGGACGCAGTTCTCGGGTTTGTTTATGATGACCCATGCCTCGTACATAGCCGTCTTGTGTCCTTGTCTTTGACTTGGCGAGACTTCGGATTTCAGGACACAAAACTCAGAGTCGATGTCATGGTATTTTACATTTTGTACGTGACCAAAGACAACATAGTTGTAAGCATCCAGTGACTTGTATGCCCGCAACTTCTCTCTTGTACATACGCTCGGTTTCTCCACCAAACATGTATATATATATATATATATATATATATATCTGGCCACTGGATATTAGGCCACTTAGTAACGTCTTCCACCCACTCGGTAATACCACACGGATGTGGAAGTCGGTCGCCGTTCGCCAAAGTTAATTTATTCAGGTAACTTTCGCGATCTTTTGTGGTTGATCCCCTTGCATAGTTTGACAATCTCGCTAACTCCGCCATACTTCAGTTGCCTAAATGCGCGCGCATCCACACTACGTCATCGCTGTTTACAAGCAGTAAAAGGGTATTAGACAAGAATGGAACAACCCATTAGCTGTGACAGGTCTTTGCATGTTAACGCGCTAAAACGAGACGTCTTAAGGTGTAAAACATCAACACGACGTGTTAACGTGTCAATATTTGTTGTGTTAAGGCGTAAAAATATTACGCGTTAACATGACCAAACTCTACGTGTTAACACGCATTTTAATGCCATGTAAAGCAGACATTTCTGAGAGGTTATTTGCTCAAATGGCCTTCCATACTGTTCTGTCCTGTCCATGGATGTCCTGTCTGGTCTCGTTTAACAAAGCACCTTCTGAAGGTCAGAGCCCCATCTAGTGGCCTGACCGCTGTATCGGCGGCGTTGTGCGCATGCGTTCACTTACACCAGACCATACAGTCTAACGTTACCATTTCACGTATGGAAATGAAATTCACAAATATGAAGATTGTTTCAATGCCCCCCCCCCGCCATTTCTAGATTATCACCATGGTTTTAAAAGCAGAGCAGTGTACCAAAAGCAGGCCGCTTGCAACTGGATAAAATGCCTGTGGCTCTTCCGCCTCATTAACTGAACAGAGTGAATTTTTCACTGTGAAACAAAATAAACGCCCTTATTCTTCTGCATGAAGTCATACTGAAGCTTCATGTGGTTTACAGTGTCGAGCTAATCTCAGTTATCAAATTTCATATCATTCATTGCGTTGAATTGTGAACTGCAAAACAAAACAATTTTTATATGGAAATTGAGGCAATCACGTCTATCTCCTCACTAAGCAATTACCACCCCCCCATATTATACATTGGCCATGTCGTAAATGGCCATGATATCAGTAGTATGGTTATGCTATGTTACCGTTATATGGGGTACTGCTGTATATCGGTAGCGGGATCACATATGTATATATAATGTAATTCCGCCTGTTTTTGGTACTGTAATCTATAGTCCCCCTTTACCAGTGCTATCTTTGGATATTGTTATAAATGACTGTCCTGTTCTTAAAAGAGAGACACATGTTCTACCAGACCGAAAATGTAATATGCTTGAATGTGTCCCCTCCTCACAGTCCACATATTTTTGCCTGCTTCCATTTTCTATATGGTGTGTTTACGATCACTGTCAGAAACGTTAGAGAAATTGGAGAAACTGCAGCCTTTCCAGTACAAGTCACAGGGAGCTGCTATAGTGTGGCGGCCTGAAACGTGCAAAACACATTTCCCAGCAAACCCGAACAAAACCAACACTCGACAGAACAAATTAACAGAAAATGAAATTAAAAAAAGTAGTCAACAAAACCGAATGAGTAGAGGGGCAGACTCAAGATTCAAAGGTTTATTCGTCATATGCTTCCGAAAGCTGCAACAAAGGAGAAATGGAACAACAATAAACCATAAAAATATTTTTTTTTTAAATCCGGGGAGTAACCTACAATACAGAAAGTATATCCCAATAAATATCTATGTAAAATGTGCAGTTACTACACAAATGTAAGTGTGCGAATAGTAGACTGCAAATAGATCAATAAATAATAAAGAATCCAATTGGTCAACGCCACCGCCCGCATTGCAACCAGTAGAATACACATTGGTGCTCAGCGGTGAATTAACTGAGCTGTGCGCGGCTCAGTGGCTCCCACGGTGCGGGCTGGGATGAAGCACGGCAACATTAGGAAACACAATCAGAGCAGAACAAGTTTAATGGGAGAACGTTGCAAAAAAAAAAAAGAGTTAGCAGACTGGTGGTCGGAGCCTACACTTCAACCGCATTCCGTCACGGTTAATTCGTGTCTGTAAAATTAAGAGCTCGGTGCATCTTTTTTTACCGAGAGATTATTTAAATCGTTGGTAATTTTTTTCTTTACGCACCGACTCCAACGCGCATAGCCCAGCGTTTGGGCTTGATTGGCCAACGATCCCGGAAGGGGCGTGGCCACGCGTTCGCGTTTCCGTAACGTCGCGCTCCGTCACCTAGAGGCAGCGATAGCGTTGCGACAGATTCCCTGACGGGGGGCATTTTTGGTTGCTTTACCCTTTTTCTCGTTAAGCATCAATTTGACCCGTCGCCCTGAATGCAACACGTTGGGAATGGGGACTCAGTAGCAAATGAGGGGCAGAGGAGCGAGGAAGGGGTCGGCATGGCGGGCAACTTCGGACTCAAGGGGTGTCGGAAGATCCAAGGGCCCCAGCTCAGGGGTCTGATCGACGCGAAGGACGTTTTCCTCTTCGACTGCGACGGGGTGCTGTGGCACGGCGAGGCGGCTATAAGCGGCGCGTCGGCGGTGGTCAACTCGCTCGTCACACGCGGCAAACGCGTGTTGTTCGTCACCAACAACTGCACGAGGCCTCGGGAGAATTACGTCAGCAAGTTCAACCAGCTGGGCTTCGCCGACGTGGTGCGGGAGCAGATCTTCAGCTCGTCGTATTGCTCGGCCCTGTACCTGAGAGACGTGGTCCGGGTCCAGGGCCAGGTCTTCGTGATCGGGTGCGACGGAATGCGCACGGAACTGCGGGAGGCCGGCGTGCAGTTCGTCGAGGAGAACGACCCGCCGGACGCCACCATCTACGACTGCGCGCTGACCCCGGATGTGAAGGCGGTGCTGGTCGGCCACGACGATAAACTGACTTTTCTCAAGTTGGCCAAAGCGTCGTGCTATTTAAGAGACCCGGACTGTCTGTTTCTAACGACGGACAATGACCCCTGGCACCCTCTGAGGAATGGAAGAATACTGCCCGGTACGGTCACACACACACACACACACACACACACACACACAAAACGCTTGTACTCTGTGTGTGGACCCCTCATTGACTACAAACATTTCCCTAGCCCTTAACCCTAACCTTAATCCCAGTTCAAACCTTAACTCTAAACCAGTGTTTCTCAACCCAGTCCTCAAGGAACCCCTATCCTGCATATTTTCTTTGCAGCCCTGAATAGGTACCTGTTTGTAGTTATTCCACCAATCAGCAATGAATTCTGTCAGACGTTGCACACCTTGCATAATTAAGCGCTGCGAGATGATTGGTCGAGTAAGTACAAGCAGGGCTACCTATGCAGGGTTACAATGAAAATCTGCAGGATAGGGGGTCCTTGAGGACTGGGTTGAGAAACACTGCTCTAAACCCAAATTCTAACTCTAAAATAGACCCTTGAAGAAGTGGAGACTGGCCAAAATGTCCTGTCTGATAGTTAAAAGCATTTTTTTTCTGTACTTGTGAGGACCCTCATTGATTGCATTCATTCCCTAACACCTAACCTTAACCATCAGCACTATATCCATATCGACCCTAAACTAATGCCTTGAAGAAGTGGAAGACCCCGCTTTGAAAAATGTCTTCACTCATATCCTCACAGTCATAGCTTAGCAAGAACGCACACACGGACATAGAGAAAGGTCATGGTCTCTTATCCATCAAAGCTGAATACAATACAACTGCACTTTCATCAGTGCTAACGCCAATATCCACATCCCCCGGTCCCCTTCGTTGACAGGTTCGGGATGCCTCACCGCAGCCCTGGAGGTGGCCACAGGCCGCAAAGCCACCGTGGTAGGGAAACCCAGCCGCTTCATGTTCGAGTGCATCTCCAGTCAGTTCACAGGAATTGACCCAGCTCAGTGCTTGATGGTCGGGGACCGCCTTGAGACGGACATGCTGTTTGGGACTAACTGTGGCCTGGACACCATGCTTACTCTCACAGGTATATCTCAGATGGAGGAGGCCCAGGAATACAGAGATAGTGAGCACTCCACCAACCAGAGCTTTGTGCCTGACTATGTGGTGGACACCATCGCTGACTTCTTACCCGCTATTGAAGAACTTAACTGATTGACTGGTCCCATCACTTCCTGTATGGAACACAGATTAGCTATATTCCATTCAAAGTGCAATGCTTCATTCGCAATATGCAAAAGCACAATCTAAAGTAATCAGAATTAAAAGGGATGCAATTATAACTTGTGCCATGTCACTAGTAATGTGCACGAAATGTGTCATGTATCTTCAAATATTGAGACTTGGTTACAGAATGGGATGATGTTATTTTATTGCCCAAGGACTGATTTTTGCTAATGGGATACATACAGCTTGTATTAAACATTGTGCACATCAAAATACCTTGACCATCCCATTCCGTAATACCTCAGTATTACTTCTAGTATTGTGTCCAGTTGTGATTTAGTAGAGCCCCTTGTTGCTGACACTTAAATATAATGCTCTTCCCTGCTTGGAGTGGGTTCATAGGTTGTGTTTGATATTGTATCTTAAATATCCAAAGTTATTTTTGTAACTCAGTGATCTGTCATGGCATGTACCTGTTCAGTGTTTTGTTTTGTTTTTTGGAGCGGAAATTGTCCATCAGTTGCCAGGTCTGCACATTTGATTCTGATGCAGAATTGTTAACACTCCCATCTTTGAATGGCTGCGGTAGTTCTCATGATTGATAACAATTCAAAGCAAACGAAAAAAAAAACATCTGAAGTTTTTTTCCATTTGTGGTGAACTGCAATTTATAAGACTATGTATAGGCTACATTCTCGGTTTTACACCTTTCTGTGGTGTCTGTAATGCTGTACTACTTGCACTAGTATTCATTAAAGGCGACAAATATAGATCATGAATTTTATTGTTAGAAAACTCAAGGACACATTTTTGGTGATCAGCCATTGCTCGGTTGTCATTTTTAAATGTTTAGTATGTACTGTGTGCCGGTAACTCAACAGCTACAATAAATACTCAAATTTATTGTACAACTAGTTTCTTTCAGGCAAACTATCATTTCAATTTACTTCCTGTTAAGTATCCTACATAGGCATTGCATGACATCAAGCGTGATATTAAAAACCAGCACAGCACATTACAATAGCCTTTTAATCATTCAAAACCAACAGTTTACATCAACTCAAGACCTTGAATTCACTATTGTTTTTGTTTTTGCAACTTGCAGTCCAGTATGGCGATTCAGCAATTTACACCAAGACGATGCAGTTAATGGCACAGTATGGCCCAAAATGAGGGTAGCTTTGTTGGTTTTGTCGGTGTGAAATGTACTTCTACCCTTGTCCTCATGAGCATGACGGCTTCACAAATGAAAAACAAGTCATGTGGCGCACAACAAAACCACTTCTGTTGCAGAGAACCACGTGGTGCTGTTATGGTTGTGTATGTGAAAGAAGAAATGGGTTATAGTCTTATTTGCTCTTCATCGAGTGGCCACCACCTACCCATGTTTTTTGTCAAAATATTCCACTAAATAGTCAAGGATTAAAATAAAATCTAATGAATGGCTTCCATAGCAATGAAAGGGTTATAGAGAGGTCATTAGAGCCAGCTTTCTTGCATTTAAGACGACACAAAATACAATTAAGATGTTACAATACAATCAAGCCGAATAGCTACACAAGTTTGAAAAATAACATTCATATGTACATCTTTAACATGGATCATGTAATACTTTATTCTGCATAATCTCTGTCATGACACAGGAGATCCTCTTGCACTGAAGAACAAAGTTAGACACACAAACCAATTTCCACAGCTCAGGGCTTTGGTCGCGTTTACAGAGTCGCTGTACGTCACTCTGGCCCACCACGCTGCACAAGAGGGATGATAAAAAAGATATTTTATCTTTTACTTTAATGTATATTTCTAAGATCATAGTGAATAATATTTATGTGACTGAGAATGGTACACATGTAATGCGAACTTACAGAAATAAAAAGTCTCAGCACTTGATTCCCTCATTAATGTAGAGAAAAATACATTTGTCGTTCATATCTACCAAAACCCAGCATGTATTATTCAGAGAAACCTGATTTTTTTTTTTTGGTCATTGTTTTACGACTTGTAAGTCGATTACAATGCCGATGTGCTACAAGGCAAATCACCAGGACATGCTTTAATGTGAGCTGCTAAACACAACATGATAACCATACCACTGCCCAAAAACAGCACAGCAGTGTGGAAAGCTGGCTCCTCTCTTCAATAGTTATGACTTTTGCATAAACAAAAGCAAGGACAGTTGGATGTACTGTGTGTAAAAAAAGGTCACGATGACCAAATGACAAGTGAAAGAGCAGAACACTAAGTCATATGTGTAAGGTCTTTGAGAAAGGCCTTTAGGCAGACTACAAGTGTTAGGAAATAAAAGTGTTACTACTGTTAGGGAAGAATTCTTGTCTCCACAATCAAACAATTTTTCAGTGTCAGTGCCAGTACAGTTACTATACTTTAACTCTGTAGGGCAGTGAGTTACGGCAGCTGCTTTCATGTCAGGTCTATCCTCACCTGGATGTATTCCATCTCCTCAAATGCCACCGGTCTCCTGCGATATCTCTGGGGGAGAAGCTGAACTGAGGCCAGGCTGTCCGGCGTGCCAGGAAGTTGCGTCATCGATCCTGGAGGTCTTGATAGTGGAGGTGGTGCGGCAGCCAACGGGGAACTAGGAGAGCTCCGTTGTGGAAGGTTAACTACTAATGTTTTCAATACCTCCAGCACTGCAAAGGAAAATATACAGCTCTGCTGGTAAAAACAAGTGATGAAGGCACTGGATATTGTTGCATATAGGCTTGATTCAGTTAACACTACTTTGTAGCATTGTGGGTGACAAACTTGCTGTCATCAGGGTTGAGGTAACAGGGGTGTCAGCTGCCACCCTTTCAAAATGTCTTGCTAACCCACCCATTACTACAATGAAGTCATAACAGAACTTGATTTTCCAGACACTGGAAGAGTGAATATATATATGTATATATATATATCCACACACACATCCCCACACACACAATTCACCAAATTATGACCATTAGAAAATCAAAACTGTACTACGCAAAGGCCAACCGTGATCCAGTGGCTCATGCAGAGATAAACGACAGGGGCTTTTGTTCACAAATATTCAAAAAGCTCTGTCAGTGTAAATCTATATATTACATTCAACAATAGACTATATTTTCTAATTTTATTTGGCTTCAGAGATGGGCCGGTCTAATCTATGTCCACCATTGATGTCACTGGCTGACACTGATGAGACTATCTACATTTACTTTATAGGTCTTAGTCAGTGATATTATTTAGAATACGCAGATGCTTTTTCAATAAGTTTGAAATATTTACAGTGCATTAGCATTTTTGGGACCTCACGTCAAAACAAAACTTTCCATACAAATTGGGGGTAAACCGAGTATCGGCTGGATCCAATATCCAGCATTTTTAATGATTATAATCATTAAAAAATTTAATAATATCTAATAATAATTTAATCTAATAATAATTATTAGTAATTACTGGCCTGAAAAAAACATCAGTTGATCCCTAATTTCAAACATTGAGCAAATTATTGATCTAAGAAAATATCCCTCGTCACATCCACCCTTAGGTGTTTTTGCCAACCCTCTGTCACCCCACATAAATACACCTACTACTACTACTACTATTACTTTATGCTGCTCCTGTTAGGGGTCGCCACAGCGGATCATGCATTTCCATTTCTTCCTATCCTCTGCATCTTCCTCTGTCACACCAGCCAAATGCATGTCCTCCCTCACCACATCCATAAACCTCCTCTTTGGCCTTCCTCTTTTCCTCTACCCCCGCAGCTCCATATTCCACATCCTTCCCCCAATATAACGAGCATCTCTCCTCCACACATGTCCAAACAATCTCAATCTTGCCTCTCTTGTTTTGTCTCCAAACCGTCCAACCGGAACTGTCCCTCTCATATACTCGTCCCTAATCCTGTCCTTCTTCGTCACTCCCAATGAAAATCTTAGGATCTTCATCTCTGCCACCTCCACCTCCGCCTCCTGTCTTTTCAGTGCCACTGTCTCCAAACCATACAACATAGCTGGTCTCACAACCCTCTTGTAAACCTTCCCTTTAACTCTTGCTGGTACCCTTCTGTCGCAACTCACCCCTGACACTCTTCTCCACCCACTCCACCCTGCCTGCACTCTTCTTCACCTCTCTTCTGCACTCCCCATTACTTTCCTCAACCTGCACCCTACTCTCGCTACAAATCACAATGTCATCCACAAACAACATAGTCCACAGAGACTATGATGTTCTCATCATAGGCCTGATCTCATTCGTCAACTGTCCATCACCATTGCAAACAAGAAAGGGCTCAGAGCTGATCCTTGATGTAATTCCACCTCCACCTTGAACCCATCTGTCATTCCAACCGCACACCTCACCACTATCACACTTCCCTCATACATATCCTGCACCACTCCTACATACCCCACATAAATACACCGATTAACCAAAGCATTAAATCCACCTGCCTAATATTGTGTAGGTCCCCTTGTGCTGCCAAAACAGCTCTGACCCATCAAGGCATGGTCTCTACAAGACCTCTGAAGGGGTCCTGTGGTATCTGGCACCAAGACGTTAGCAGCACATGTACTGTAAGTTGCGAGGTGGGGCCTCCATGGATCGGACTTGTTTTTTCAGCACATGCCACAGATACTCGATCTGTCTGAGATCTGGGGAATTTGGAGGCCAAGACCTGAACAATTTTTGCAAAAATGCTATTGGAAGTGTGCCACTTGGCCCAGCCACTGTGACAAGAAGGGTGGAGCTGTTATTGGAGGATGTGAATCAACAAGTGCTGAAGGATTTATCACTTTATCAGTGCTTTTCGCTGCAATTTGATGAATCCCGGGATATAACAGACACTGTACAGCTGATGGTGTTTGTTCGCATGGCTTTTAAGGATTCAACTACTACAGAGGCTTTTCTCACCCTTTTACCATTAAAAGGGAGGACCAGAGGTGAGGACATTTACGAGTTTAAACGTTATAGCCATGATAACATAATTCCCATTCATAAACTGGTAGCAATCACTAGACAGGGCCCTGGCAATGCGTGGGCTGCATTCAGACTTCGTTGCACTGTGCCATCGTGATCCTGATTTCCCCAAGTTTTTGAACTATCACTGTGTGATCCATCAGCAAGTACTTGCTAGCAAAGTAGTGGACTTGTCTCATGTCATGACAGTTGTCGTTAATTTGATTCGCGCAAAAGGACTTCAGCACCACTTGTTGAAATCTTTATTAGATGAGCTTGATGCCACATATGGTGACTTGATTCTCCATGCTGGCATAAGGGGGTTATGTTGCGAGAAAGTACTGCAGCAATTTGTTGACTTGCTGCCTGAGATCAAATAATTTCTGGAGTCATGAAATGAGCATGAGGAACTGTCTAGATGATGCACGGCTGCTAGACTTAGGTTTCCTCACCCACATAACAGAAAAACTGAACGAGCTTAATTATGAGCTGCTCCAGGGAAAAGACAAAGACGTGGCACACATGATCAGTGCTGACAATGTCTTTAAGGCCAAGGTGGGTGTGTGGGCCTCTCAGCTGAGGAATGGACAGCTAGTGCACTTCCCAAACCTAGAGAAAATGTCACAAAACATCGGAAACAAAGACGCTTTCCTCCTGCAAGAATTCTGCACCCACCTGGAGAAACTGGCATCTGAATTCAACAGGCGTTTTCAAGAGTTAAAGGACATAGGGGAGGTTACTGCATTTATCTCAAACCTTTTCCTCCCCACTGAGATTGTGGAGGTGTCCGCGAAATTTCAGCAAGTATTTGCTTTACCAATCAGAGTTGACATGGAGATAATTTATTTGCAAAATGACCGAGTTGAAAGCAAGATCAAGAGACAGACAGTGACTTCTGGGGTCTTGTAAACACTGAAAAGTTTCCCCTCCTTTCATCTTGCACACTTAAGGTGAAGGCCTACTTTGGATCAACATATCTCTGTGAGATGGCTTTTTCACAGATGAAAATAGTCAAGTCAAAGAACAGGTCTTGACAACCATAGATATCTCACAGACAGTGTAAGACTTGCTGTACCAAACTACAAGCCAGACTACAGATCACTTGCTGATATTGTGCAATCACAGCTAGGGCTGTCACAATTATTACATCATTGCCTGATCGTGATTATTTGACCCGACTGCGATCATTTTGCATAATCGTTAGAATCGTTTCCATTCATCTGTATAAAAACAGCTGGATGAAACTAACAGAAATGTCATATTTCCATCTATTTCCATCAGTATTTCCATGTCGTTTGCCACCGTTTGTTGTTTGACTGGCCCTCTTTTAATGACGTCATCTTGTTGCACCCCTGGCATGCGAGTGGTGAATTAGCGTCAACAAACTGTTTATCTTGAGACGCTTATTCTATAATATTCGACGACTGCATTTCGACGAGCATCTGTTAACATTAACATCATGAACATAGTTGCAAAGCCAAACACCACAGCACAGCTGTGGGCACATTTTGGTTTTAAGCCAAATGAAAAAAGAGAGGCCAATAACCTGGAGGAGGCGATTTCTCAGATTTGCAGCAAAAAGTTGGCTAAAAGTGCTAATACCACAAATTTAAAAAAACATCTACGGATCCACCACCCCACCAAATTCGCTGAACTTGGAAAGACTGCCACCGCTGCAGTTCCATCCCAGCAATTTGGCTGTTCCTGAAGCTTTCGGACGAGTGTCTAAATATAAACGTGACAGTACCAGATGGTGCACGTTAACAAACAGCGTAATGCGTTATATTGCCAAAGAAATGCAGCCGTTCAATACAGTTGAAAATCCAGCATTTAAAGAAATGTTGCAAAAGTTTGCCAAGTACAATTGGGGAAGAGAAAAAAAAGGGGGGGCACAAAAAAAAGGTTAAATCATGAATTGCGATTATTTGTATGACAATTAATCGTCGACTAAAATTTTATGATCTTGACAGCCCTAATCAAAGCCATCACATTCAAAGTGTGTGTGTGTGTGTGTGTGTGACACACTGAATGTGTGTCTGTGCCATCAGAGTGAGTATTGCCAGTTTGAAATATGATCTGTTGTAGGCTATTTTTTTTACAAAAGGATATGTTGTTTAAAAGAGAAAGTGAAACCGTACTGCACATGATTGGCTTAGGCCTGTAATTGACTGATTGTTGAGGTTATTATGAATGGTGAATGAGTGATAGGCCTGTGGAAATATTGAACATTTTTAATATGACTGTTGTCATAAAATTTTGAATGACAGTTGCACTTATTATGATTATACCATTTGTATCATTAAAGGAACACTTTGCCTGTTGTCAAAATTAAATCACAATTGGATTGTGATCTTGGTGGGAGACAAATATTTGATAGGGGCTTTGAAACGAAAATAATTGGCTTATGACTGACAGGTAACAAAATAAAGTGTCAAAGTGGAACTACATTTTGGCCTTTTTTGTCATTTTCTTAAGTGGTAGATCTTGGTTTACATTTGGACTTGGGATGTGGTAGATCTTGGTTTACATTTGGACTTGGGATGTGATCTTAGGCTTGAAAGGGTTGGTGACCACTGATCTAGACTTACCGTTTGGCTTTGGGAGGCCTTCCCTATTTGGAAACTTGATCAGAGGAGTATGAGGCCGTATTGCCTGAAATAAAAGCAACACTCACAAATCAGAGGGTTTGGGTCAATTAATGATGACATTCGTTGTAGTTTACAATAATGTTCAAGTTTACAAATTTGAAGTTGAGATTATAAATGAACCGCCGCTGAAGCCAACACAGAGGACGCCAGGTAAGTATGTCTGACTTGGGTGACGTACAGTCAAAGGAGGAAACCAGTCTTTCCGCATTACACACGTGTCACTGTGGCAAAACTATTTTTAGCAGTTTTAACTCAAGCTGAAGTTACTTCCATACTAACTTGACTCCCATCAATCGGGGGGACGTTTCAAGTTGACCTACACAAGCTTTGGAGTTTGGGCAACGCACAGTTTGTCTATGGGGGAAACTAATGAAAGACTGACCACCGAAAACTACTTTGGTTCACATGAGAGATGTGTCAGGTCGACACATCTCTCATCGGCGTTTACATTCTGCAGACCAACAAGGACATCAGCAAGGGTAAGTCTTCCACACCCAAACGGAAAGCCCGCCGACATTTAAAGCGAAGGATAAGCGCACAGGATAGACGGGCATCCTCCGACACAGCACTCACCTGAGCAAAAACACTGGCGGACGAACAACGACGAAAACAGTTTGTCAAGCGTACCTGAATCACTTTGGTGGCGGGCGCTGCCATGTTGGAGCTGACTTTGCTCCCCATGAGGAACTCGCGGGTTCACTTCCGGGTGAGATCCCCCGCCCCCCCGCTCGCTCGCCCGCCCGCAACTGCTATAAGCCAACACAAGATGGCGCTGCTGTCATTCTTACGAGTCCGCTCCACAGCATACGATATTAAACGTGCCAAAGGGATAATGAAGGGAAAACACTCTAAGCTGTTAAAAGTGTGTACAAAAAAGTTACACGTGAGACACGGCCTATACATTTTCAATTGGGTGGCGTTTGCGTTAATTTCATAGAAGATTCAAGCCTTATTTTAACACAACAACTGGGCTTACCTGTGAGGCAAATGACGCAGTGAGCTCTGGACGTCGTAGAGACGTGTGTCCTGCCAGGCGAGGCGAGGTCAGTGCTCAGGCCATGCCGCCTCGCCGCGTTGCTGGCTGGTTCCGAGAGGACAGCTAAGACCACAATAATAACCGTTATTCGTCTATGGAACCCGCTGTAACAAGCTGGCAATTCGGCCACTCAGTCTTTATTTGGCTAGAAATTGGAACAGTTTTGCGCCGTGAATGTCAATGGCAGGCTCGGCTACGGAGGACTAATATCACACCTATCTTTAATTTCACGCCCCCTGAAATAGAAAGAAGAAAAAACCGGAAGGTCGCCCAGAGGATAGTATGGTCACGTGGTCAGTGCGTATCCAGCGCAGAGACGTTTGGAGAAGAAGATGTGTCGCCAGTGGTAAATCATAGCGCACACTACGCATCCGTTACATCTAGCATATCGCCATACACTCGTCCCCGTATGTAATTTAAGCGCAAGGACAAAAGTGATGCGTTTCGGGGTTTTTTTTTGTTGTTTTCATGTCGGAACAATCTATTAAATTAAAAAATAAAAACTCCTTCCTTTTTTTTCTCTCCCGTGACTCATTGATACCCGACAGGGGCGATTCTAGGGTCAGAGCTTTAGGGGTGCCGAGCAGCCAGAGTGCTGGCCGGCCAGGCAAGATACATTTGGGGGGGGGGGTGGATCAAACCATTTTCGAAGCATGGGGGGGATGCTGTATTTTTGTTGGTAAAATATTACGTTTAAACCATATACTGGATATGGTTTTGCCATTTCTTCAGCTTATTAAACATGGACATACAGTAAAAAAAAATCTCTTCAATTTTAGGGGTGCTGGGGTTCAATTTAGGGGTGCTGCAGCACCCCCCAAAAATGGGCTAGAAAGGCCTATGATACCCGATGAGGCAAGCCCCGAGCGGGCTCTCGTTTCTGGCGTTTGACTGGGGCGGTACACCTGTCAAACGGTAACGCAGGTGGGCGAGCTCGGGGAGGACAGAACCCCCCCCCCTCCCCCCCATCGCGGTGATTACTTCCTGCAGGCCTCGTAGTCAAGCCTATAACGGCTGATACATCTTTAACGCTTAAGGCTCTTTGAGCGCGGGAGGGTGGATACTATGCTTACGTCACTTACGTACCGTCTGCTGGGCACGCGAGTTTTTTGTTTGTTTTTTTTTTAACCACTGCGCTGCAGGAATTTTGCCCTCTGATTGGTTAATGATGGAGAAGTAGCCAATCAGAGGCATGAACAAGCTTTGCGCCGCATATCTAAAGTTGGTTGGAAAAACGTTACACACCTGCGGCATGACTCCAACAGACCGTCCACAGTCTGAGCGAGCTGGGATCCGCTGGCACCTCGTTTGCATAAAAGCGATCTCGCTAATGATCAAGAAATGAAACAGCTTATAGTCAGATAGGCCTGGGTACCTGCGTTGTATGTGACGATCATAACAAGACTATGATTTGGATGTATGGCATGTTGACTCGTTTAAGTCAAAGTGTCAACGAAAAAGCAATGGATTACAAAGTCAACAAGGAGCCCCCCCCCTTTTCTTTTTTTTTTACAACATCCATAAACTTGTTCAGGGAGGATGCTCAGTGTGGCTTTGTTTTTCTGCAGGATTACAGTCTAAGCTAACCAGGATATGTTGTTCTAAATTTTTTTTTACATCTTAACAGCAATCATGAATAGCCGACTACTTAGTTTTTACATTGAGGTATACCAGGCCACTGACATGAAAGCCAAAGATGCCCCCTGCACACATACACAAAAACGCTTATAAATATAAGAATTGCAATTGGAATTATGATCATTTGTTGTTACAAGTTGTAACAAACTTACAACTTTGAGTTGTAACAAATATTGAGAATAAGCTAACTTGTCATAAGTTAGCAAAGGCAAAATAGCAAAAGAAATTAAAAAAGCACATACACAAGGGGGCAGTTGAATGTTTCTTTTGTCAAGATTTTACCCTTTAAAGTCATTTGTACATTAAACCTTAGTGTCTCTCATATTGTTTCTCCAACTAAGGCAGAGTAAATCTCAACACTATAGGCTACACCCTGCATCTGCCCTGTGTGTTATGGTAACCTTAGTAATGGGAATGCATTTCATACAGGTACAGTACAATGCAAATAATGTTGTTTATTTTTTAATTGGCAGTTAATAGCCTTATTCTAGACGTTATGTGGATTTAGTAGTTGAGGATTTGTATTTTTGAAATATGGCTCTTTCAAATATATTTTTATCATGCGGCTCCTAAGTAAGTCAAGTCTTACTGAATAATTATGCAACAACATGAAGACAGCCCAACACATTAAATAATAACTGAGCACTTCATGTATTTTATAAAGACTTGTTTTATTAAACTTGGCATTAAAACAAATGGTCCAGAAGCATGGAAAAACCAGGTCCCAATCCAAAATTTGCCAGCTCCTAACTTGATACACATAGGATGTGGACCTCTTTACCACATTATTTTCAGTAAGCAAGAGATTGTGCAGAAAACCATGTCTCAAGAGAGGATTCGGCCCATTTTGGAGATGGGAACGCCGATTGGTGCTGCACACCAGAGGTCGGTAAGTTGACATTACAGACACATTGCCTACCAGCATATTACATTTAGTAGATGCAGTTTTGTATATTGATGCAAGCCACCAGTGTGCAGCATCAATAACACCAAGGCGAAGTTGACGGTATACACTCTGCACAGACATCTGGAAGAGACAGGCTGACTTATTGCTTCTTTGGCTTATCAAAGAGAACTTTGAGTTGGTCCTGGGTGGTGGCCTCTTTCTGTTGCATGAGGTCAGCATGGCCCTTGGTGACGCCCCAGTTGTCAGGTGTGGACATGGAGGGGCACTGTGGGCGACCAGATGCAGGCTTCAGGGTATCCCAATAGTCACGGCGGGCCCTAAAAGGGAAGAGAAAAGGGGATGGTCATCAAAGCAGCTACCATTGCAACTCTCCATGGAGACTGAAGGTCATCGTCAATACTCGAGTGTTGATATTCAATTGATTCGGTTGGTGTGCTCATTTCATCTTTTGTGTGCTATGGTGTAGTCCTAGATCGATTTCAGTAATATTCTTCTCACCTGGCTCTGACCCAGGGCTTGGTGTG
Source organism: Lampris incognitus (assembly GCF_029633865.1). NCBI lineage: Eukaryota > Metazoa > Chordata > Actinopteri > Lampriformes > Lampridae > Lampris > Lampris incognitus. Next base: position 99,904,800 of record NC_079211.1, read on the forward strand.
CATTTCCAGACCACTGCCCCAGCTGCCATGTTTCTCTGAAGCTACAGGAAGGAAACCTCTCTCAGGGGCCAACTCCTCAGCAATAGCTCTGATGTGGTAAGGCTCAAACCCACAGCAGCCGCCAATGAAGCGGATGCCAACTTTGTAGGCCTCTCTGGCGTACTTGTGCATGTCCCAACGGGTAAGGATCCTGGGCTCCAGGCCTGAGAGAAAATGTGATTTTATACAAATTTAACGGTAAATAAGGCTTTGATGAGAGTGGAAAGACCCTTAAATTACAGCCAGGAGCCGTTTTTAAAATAAACTCATATTTCAACTAAGACCTCTTGCAGTGCATTACACATATCACGCCAGCAGAGGGCAGAATTATGCGAGTTCACAAAGACGTTACATTTTTATGTGTTGCAGGTGTTAAATGCTAAACGTGTACAGTACATTTGCTTGTTAAGTATAGAATTGGGTTAATGGCGTAGCACTGTAGTAGCTTGAAACACTCAGTCTATACAACCTGCACTATGATATAGAGTACAGTCCAGAGCATTACCAAAGGGGAACTCCGGCAGATCAATGAATCCCTGACAGCCGCAGTCGGGGGTGTGATAAGCCAGAGGCTGCACCATGTAGTGAGCCTTTAGTCCGGCCTTCTCTACTCCCTCCTTCATCTTCCTAACCGTCTCTACACAGGTCATGGGGTCAAAATGGCAGTTGACTCCGACAATCTGGGCACCTAGAGGAGCCGGAAACATACAACCAGGCAGTTACACATACCTATAGACAGAAAAACAATTGTAACCATGAGCTCTAGGAACATTTGCACTTCTGAAGTGCAATAATTATCTCATAATTATAATATTCTCCTCATTATGGGTTTGAGTATTGCATCTTTATGCAATACTATGCAACAGCAACATGAAAGCTTTGGTCCTGGTCATGAATATTTAGCAATGGCAGACTTTAAACTCATATCACGCTTGTGCAGCTTGTAATCCACCTCACCATACTGGAGATAAGGGTCTGAGATCAGCAGAGAGTTTTTGAGGACAGAGTCCCCATTTACCCCCAGTAATGTCCGCTTATAAACGTTTCATCAAGTTTACAGTTTGCATCCCTCCTCAGAGATGTTTTAATATTCATTGTCCTGTAATGATATTTCTGTGACCAGTACAGGTAGTTGTGTCACTCGCCAATTTTAAAAATCACCCTTTGAGTAATCTTAAATTGTATTACAAAATATTAAATTAAAACAAAAATGTTTCATCAAATCAATTTGGGTTCTGGGAATCATTTAAAGCACCAACAGATGTGAGGTCTGGTTCAAAGCAAGCTGCAATACAATATTACCTTTTACTGTCTTTCAGTGGTGTTGTACTGGGATGAAATTTTAATACGGTCATATCGTGACACCTTTTAAATTACTTTTTAAAAACCTGTCTAGATTAATGTCTGAGACTATGACCTAAATTTTCACAGAAAATGAAGACTGAAATATTGGAAGGAATATTATTTGAAAACTAGTTTTGGTGTGATATTGTACTTTACATTGCCAATCCGTTCACTGTAATGGACCCCAACTGGATTCCTAAATATGGCATTTTTGCATATGTAAGCATAGTGATCAATATCCTGTAAAAATTCTGCATGATTATCATGATAATATTTCCCACATCACCCAGTGTTGCTTTGAAATGGAACGTGAAGTGGCCAGTAGACTTATGGGATGTGGCATTGTACCCACCAGCCTTGACCAGCCTCACGGCACAGTCTCCAGGTGAGATTCCATGCATGTCCCCCTGTGGTCCAATGCACAGAGAAGCAGCCACAGGCTTCCCGGTCTCCTTCAGCACCTGCACCGCCCACTCTGCCTCCTCAACATGCTCAAAGTACTACAGGACACAGACATCAACACTCCATTGAGACACCATGAAAAAAAAAACATATCCAGTGGGAGGTTATACAGTTTCAGAGGGTTCATCCTTTTTCCTTCACATTACCTCAGCAATCAGGAAGTCCACATCCTTCTTTATGAACACGTCCAGCTGTTTCTTGAGGATGGCTTTCACCTCAACCTCACTCTTACAGCTCAGGTAGGACGGAGTCTGGCAAACTCCACCGGCGACCAACGCGTCCCCTTCGTTGGCTACCTCACGAGCCAGATTGCAGGCCGCCTCGTTGATCTGTGCTCCCTGCAGAGAGGTGCTAAGTTAGAGTGACCCGACCCACGGCTGGGTTTAAACAAGATAGGTTATCCTTGATGCGGCTGCAATACAGACAGCGATATTTCCCAAATAGAATCAATGCTGGTGAGAAAGCAGTTCATTTTAAAGAAGTTAACGCATACCTGGGTTTTACATCCGTATCTACAGCAGTGAAAGAGGCTACACATTTGTCACATTAATTGAGCTCCTGTTGACCAGTTTTTTCCATCAATGCATTTCTTTTCGACTTCAGCAGTGCGGAGTATTGTTGTTCTGCCAGTTGGGGGAAATCCAACTAGGAGCTGTTCGGGGCTAGGCCTCTAACCAATCCTTACTCAGGACACACTACTATAGGCATCTGCATGACACACTGAATCGTGGCTGTACCCCGTGATCCCCCCTGTTTAACTTACTGTGAATGTGAGTTTGTTGCCCCTGTTCTCCAGTTTATCGTCACTGGCATAGAATGTGAAGGTCTGCATAACATTGGAGCCGGCCCTCAGGAATTCCCTGTGCAGCTGTCGCACTGAAAATCAGGAGGCACAGATTCTTTAGTGGCACCGTATTAAGCAAGATATGGCTGGGATAGTCTGAAAGCTCACACACATACATGCATGCACATGCACACACACACACACACACACGAGGAGGCAACGTTTACAGGGCCCACGCGCGCACGCACGCACACACACACACACGAGGAGGCAACGTTTACAGGGCGCGCAACGCGCGCGCGCACACACACACACACACACACACACACACACACACACACACACACACACACACACACACACACACACACACGAGGGGGCAACGTTTACAAGGAGACATTGGGAACCCAGGTTCGGCTCGTGTGGGGCCATCAAAGTGGAGACAGCATGAAAACAGCCCTGACCTGCTTCAGGGTACTCTGCAGCAGCTTCTGGGGTCCAGGGACCAGCCTTCACATAGCCCCTCTTCTCCAGGGCGAACACGAAGCCCCCATCTCCAATCACCACCTCTCCAGCGTTAAGACGCTCCAAGACTCCCTGCAGTCATGAATGAAGTTGTAACCAAAGCCACTTAATGGTGTGCCAAAATCCCCATCAAAACATGCGAGTCACTTGCCCCAAAGCAGTAAATTAAGGCACGGATCACGGACGTTGCGCTGCATCTCACCATATTGCGGATTATCGCGTCTGCTGACGGACCTGTTGGCGCACGTCAACGCGACATAGCGCGAAATGCAGCTGCACGCATGCGTGCTGGGATATCTCGGGAGGTTCGTTTTTGGCTCAGTGGTTCAGTCCACGTTGGAATGCATTGCTATAAAGTCGAGGATAAAGCTCGTACAGTTTGCGTTATAGCATGCAGATACGGTCCGCAGCACACGTCCGCAGTGGGAATACAGCTCCGCGCGTTATGCTCAGCGGCAGCCGGCTGGTTTCTACAACCAGAGGTCACGCATGCGGAATCACACTTGCCCTCGTAAACTCTGGAAGTATAAGATTCACACGATGGGGTTTTGAAGGTTTCCGAAATGCCGTGAAACCTGTTGCAGAGCGACTGGAGGGATTTCTCGCAACAGCGCGTTTTCAAGACGGAACCCTCAAATCTGAATAAAGCCAACCACCCCGTCCACAGATCCGCGCATAAACCGCCGCCGATCTACTCGGAAGTGATGGGGGGGGGGGGCGGAAATAACACGTGACTGCGCCGCAGCGGGTTTAAATGGGAAGGTATGGGCTGTCCATAGGAGACTGCGGCTACCCATCGCAAAGGGGGCCAAATAGCAGGGAGGCCAACTTTTAAAAGCTTGGGAGTTGTTGTGCATCACAGGGTCAAAGGAGTGGAGTTAAGATATAGTGGTAATGCTGATGCCGTCTAGACGGGCTCTTCTTCTTCTTCTTCTTTTTGGTAGCTGGAGTACAACGTGTTGCGTCAGTGTCAAGTTCATACCCACCTTCTTCGTCGCCGGTGCCATTACTCCCAGTGCTGCGTGGGCTGCTGATCCTCTGAGAGGCTGAGGAGGCGCTGGGCCGAGGCAGGACCGGTATGTATATATCCCACTGATGGAGGGGAGGGGTTTCACCAGGCACCGCTCTGATTGGCAAAGGCAAGTTACACAACTACAATGTTTACTCTTTACCCTCCCCTCTGCCTCTGAATGAGAGTGTTGTGAGAAGTTACAAGTTTGGTCCGGAATAATGCTGGTTAACTGCTGTGTTTGTCTCTCGCCCTGTTTGTGGGTTGCCTTCTTGTTGCCCCCCGAATAGGTGTGGGGACCAGCATGCCCTTCATCTCACCCAGCTCCCCCATGCCGGGCAGCCGCTCTCCATCACCGCAGGACAGTGCCACGTGAACATTACAGGCCAGCATTAATCTGGGCCAGATAGGAGATGGTTAATAAAGCGGAAAGAACACTTAAACTTAACTTTTCCTGTTTTCTTTTTGTTTGTTTTTGGTGAGAGTTATTGATAGTATCTTGAATTATGTGTAATGAGAGATTAGTCAACAAATGCCCCCCCCCCATACGTGCCCCATATATATTTAGTGGAAAAATATCACTTTACCATGTGGGTTTTCCATGACCTGTGGCATGTTGCCCCAGTTAAACTCACCCTCTGGGTCAGCCTTCAGCCGTGAAAGGAGAGCTGTGGATGAATCGAAGGAGCGTTGGAACTTGAGAAACTGGACATCCGGATTATGCAAAAATACGTCACACAGCTCGCCAATTTAGAGCACCGACGTTAGGTTTTGTGCACGTGTGTGAATTGGGTTCGATAGATATTCTTATATCTATTTCCACGCTCTAACCAGTGGAAATAGTGACGCGCTGACCTGACGATCGGCAGATTCACTCAAACGTAGCAAACAGGAGGTCCACGTTCTTCTTGACGAACACATCCAGCTGTCTGTCAAAGATAGCCCTCGTCTTGACCTCGCTCGTACAAGGTGGTCAGGGAAAACCCACCAGCGTCATGTTCACCGTCCACCTCCCCTGCCAGGTCAAAGACTCCCTCACTGGTTTGTGTCCTCTAAAATAATGAGGAAAGAGACGATGGTTATGATGATGTGCATGGTAATGGTGACAAAGGTGATTAATTGAGCATCAGCGGCAATATCAGAATGCAAATTCAGCGCCTGATGGTGTGCTTATTGGACTTTTCTTGAGCTAAGGTCACATTGAGCCAGGTGTGATTTCAGTCACAAGAAGTAATCTCGTTATGTTTTTTTTCCCTGAAAGTTCAGAGTCAACCAGACTGTCGATTTCTACCGTTCAGCCCTCACAGTCACTCTCGGGCTCTAACTCCTGTCCTCCAGTTTGTCCTCACTGGTCTAATGGAAACATCTCTATGACATTAGACCCCAGCCCCAGGAAGTCTGCGTCAACCACCACACTGATGGGTACATACAGGTTCACTTCAGGATAAAGATGGAATGTGATGTGTGTGTGTGTGTGTGTGTGTGTGTGTGTGTGTGTGTGTGTGTGTGTGTGTGTGTGTGTGTGTGTGTGTGTGTGTGTGTGTGTGTGTGTGTGTGTGTTTAAATGCACCCTCAGGCATCCCTGCCTTTTTAAGCATGAACACAAAGCCTCTATCGCCAATCACTAACTGGCCAGCGCTGAGATGTTCATCGATGTCCTATTGGGACAGAGAGATCCATGAAACCACCTCACAAAGACCACTCTCTGACAGATGCAATGAAATTGTTGAAAGATTTTATCCTTTCTCTTAACGTCGTCAAGTGGGAGCAAAGTAATCGATTTTATTTCTAAAGTCAACACAAACTGCAGAAAGTGCAGATAATGCAGGCCGAGCTACAAAGTGAATCGAATGCAACGGGGGAAACACAAAACATGATTACAATTTATGTGATGAATGGTTTTGCAACACAGTTGTGAAACGTGGGAGGTGGTCAGTGAAAAGTTTTGTCCCTATGTGTGTGTGTTGGGGTTGGGTCAAGGATCCAGAGATATACAACTCTGATTTATTGAGACATTTCAGCACAGACTGCTCTAGTCTGTTTCCCTAAATCTATATTATATGCACACAAACGCACACACACACACACACACACACACACACACACACACACACACACACACACACACACACACACACACACACACACACACCACCTCTGTATAGTGTTGCATGAGCAGGATTTTCCCTGACAGCAGCACAGTCCATTGACCACTGGGATGGCTGGGATTGTTATGAAACAGATAGCCAGTATTGGCCATGGGGCCTCTGAAAGCCTGACATTGCCCATAAATAACCCTCAGATTAGAAAAAAAAAAAAAAAGCATCAGTCTTCTCTGCAGAATTACAATAAAGGACTCGAAATTGTGTACATAAACGATGCAGTTTCAAGTACAATAGCAACAATGTGTGTACCTACATCAGTACAGCGCGTGTATGGTATATTTACTTTACAGGTGCCGGTTCCCTTTCTGAACCTCGTTTGTGGCACAAAGTGCTTGGTGACAGCAGACCCTGCCTCTGAGCAAATGAAGTGATAGGATTCAGCCCCGACCAACTGAATCATTGGATTAAAACGATAATTTTATTCCAACAAGTATATTTATGGTTGGATGTCGGGGCCAGATTCTGGACTGGTTACCACACGTCTGTTTTGGACGTTGTGGAACTCATCACAACGCAAACTTCTTTCAGATAAAAATGGCGAGTTGAATGATACTATGTGGTGGTGATGGTGGTGGTGGTGGTAGGGGTAATACAGATAGGAAGTGAGTTTAGTAAGGGTGAGAGACATATCACCATGGCAATGTTATGAAATTAAGGTCTGTTTAAAGATTACTGTAGCATCCCTGCCAAAAGTACCCCCAGTTATATAAATGAGTGGCTTGGTCCTGAACTGGTCTGTAGTCACTCATTGTTTTACTGGTGGAGTATGCAGGCTGTAGCTGAGTAGTTCAGTTCAGTCTAATCAAACACTGCAGGTGATGGGTTGGGTGGCATCTGTATTAAAGATATGTATGGCCTCACAATGAACAGGATTCACCTTTTAACGCTTGATGCGAGAGAGAAAAATAAGCCCATAATGTCGCCTCGCAGGTAATGTGGCTTAATGTTTTCTTACCCTTTTTGCCCCCTTCCATCATGAGAAGATGTTTGCCTGCCTCGTGATATGTTGACCCTTAAACCTCACACCCAAAACAGGCTAAATATATGCATATAAATTATAAATATATATATATTTATACTTACTCAAAGGGCTCACATGTAATCCATGAATGTCTTAACAGGGTGGGACACAACCAGTCTACCACCTTGAACTGTGCACTTTTGCCCAACGCTATCTTATATATTCACATAGATTTTATTGACTTCGTTTTAATCATTTCCTTGCCGAACAGCTTTTGCACAGCTATAATCTCCACGGATGTGTCTGTAGCCTCGGCGTTTTCTTTGTTTCCTATGGGAATGGAATCAGGAATCGGGAACACTTTATTTGTCATTCCACTTCATGCACCTGCACACATGACATGAAACGAAATATCGTTTCCCCCAGCCCACAGCAGTGCAACACAGACAAAAACACATATCCAAACCCTGTAAGAACACACATATCCAAACTAACGCATATATCCAAACTAAACAAATACATCACTGTCCAAAAGAACAAACGCCAGCCAAGATGACCGTCGGAACTGCCGGTCTTTATGGGCTAGCAGTTAGCTTAGCCTGCCCTGCTTCCGGTGCTTCCTCCTCGGGCACAGCTCCGGGCAGCACCGTGGTCCTTGGGCCCTCCGGACGTGGCAGACCAGGCTCCCTCAGCTGACCCAACGCCAGCTCTCCCAGCCAGACACCTTGGACACAACTCCCCGCACTCCAAACGACGACACTAAAAACACAGTTAACGCTAGGCGAGGCCGCCGCCAGACCGCCCTCGGTGCCATCGGAACTGCTGGTCTGCATGGGCTAGCAGTTACCTTAGCCCGCCCTGCTTCCGCATCCTGTCAGACCACCCTCGGTGTTACCTCTTCGGGCACAGCTCTGGGCAGGGCCTTGGTCCCTGGGCCCACAGGACGCAGCAGACCAAGCTCTCCCGGCCAATCCAGCACCAGCCCTCCCAGCCATCAAACAAAGACACAAACTTAGTTAGAGACAGATGTGGACAAAGACATTGCATGAACAGTACCGGGTGAGGCCGCCGCAAACGTGAATTCACGATGCGATCTTCCCACACTGGATACGGAAAGTATTAAGAATGGGATCCATCTGTTGGTGCAGCCATCTGAGGTCAAATCGTAGTCTCTGGTTTGCTTTTTGCCGAACCTGAGTCGTGAAGTCAGGCCACATAATGAAACTAAGGGACATACATCCTTGCCTTTCACCTGGCACCAACACCCGGCTGCTCTCAGTCGTCAGCACTCTCTTTAATGTGCCGTCTCTCTCTTGCACACACACAACACACACACACATACACACACACACACACACACACACACACACACACACACACACACACACACACACACACACACACACACACACAGGGGTGTTGACCTTGAGTGGCGGCGGCCAGTGCTGGCAGATCCGGGTCGATCCAGTTTCAGGGAGAATATTTCGGGCTAATCTCCCGCAAATGTTTATCAACAGAGCCAAAGTTCAGAAGATATACCTGCTGTCTAGTGTTGGTCATGCAATGATGTCAGCATTCAGCCTTCATAGACAGACACTTACATATTATAGTATTCCTTCTTTCCAAGTTTAGACGACCATGTCGGTTGATGAGCACAAGCTAGTCCCAGCAAAGGATTTCCACTTTTAGGTTTGGCGGCTGAATTTGCTGTTCATTTTAAGCCAAACACCGATATGGACTGTTTCAAGAGGACCTTGAGAGGAGCGCTTAGATGAACAAGACGGGGGAATGCTGGCCTATAGTAGTTGTGGTGCACACAGTATCTGGACCTGATGGACTTGGCTGATCTTTGCATGTTTACATGTGTGTGTGTGCGTGCGTCCTTGCGTTAGTGCAGAGGCATGTGTGCAGGTATATGTGCTATATGTGCCTTGTATCTGTTTGTGTGTATATTCCAGGTACAGCTGGAGCATTTCAAACTGAGGACTAAACTAGTACTCTTAGTTTTGTGTCCTGTGTGTACGTGACAGAACGGGTGATGTATATTATAAGAGATGTATGGGTAAAACGTGGGCTTGTTGGACCTTTAACAGTAACCACATGTCTTTTTTTTGAGCAAAGAACTGAAGCATACGGTTTCATTTCAATAAAAGACACCCTTTCTGGATTAAATCTCTGCATTTCTATGCAAACGTGATAATATCCAGACTTCCTGTAATAAATCCACCAGCGCTGTGCCCCTGTTGGTTGAACTGTACTATAGGCGTGCAGTCCCGAATGCTTATGTTTGAAAGTACTTTAGTTTGCAGACACTCGTGCAAAAAAAGTAAGAATGCTATCACTCCCACTGATCAGAGAAATAGACTGATCCCAACCAACCAACCAACCAACCACTCCTGTCCTGTCTTTTCTTTCCTAGTAGCACGCTGTTACGTCTGGGAGAAGTATGTGATGTGAAAATGAGAGGTTATTATCAATTTTCTCTTCCTCTGAGTACTTGCAGATAATAATAATAATGAGCGTTTGTTAGGGAAAAAAAGCGCTCTCTGAGTGTCCGCCCTCCTCCTTGCTGCAGGAGTTGCAGCATATGAATGAGTCCAAGTGCTTCAGTGACTATGTGTGCACGTGTGCTTGTCTGTGTGGGTCTGTGCCCAAGTAAGACTGTGTGCGTGCATGCGTGCATGCATGTGTGTGTGTGTGTGTGTGTGTGTGTGTGTGTGTGTGTGTGTGTGTGTGTGTGTGTGTGTGTGTGTGTGTTGTGCATGACCCGAAATAGTCCTGATGTGTAAAGTGACACTGACGTGCTGAGTCAGTAAGAAGATCGCCAGTGTGGAACAGATTACGAATTCCAAGTTGTGCTGAACCCTAACACACTTTCACCAACGGCTCCAAATGCAACAAAGTGAAAACTTCCCACATCAGAGGGTCTGGTATAACCTGATGCATTACACACAGAGGCTGTAGACACCAAGAGGAAATAACTTCCAAGTAATCATATCATCCATCCATCCATCCATCCATCCATTATCTGAACCGCTTATCCTGCTCTCAGGGTCGCGGGGGATGCTGGAGCCTATCCCAGCAGTCATTGGGCAGCAGGCAGGGAGACACCCTGGACAGGCCCGCCAGGCCATCAATATCATTTCATATCTTGATAATCGTATCATTTCTACTCTAATTCTAGTTATTTCCGTTCAACTAGATAAATGCTATTTTTCGGCCATTTTGTCTCACTCAACCTCATCTTCATTGACCACCCTTTCTTCTGTCTTGACCTCGCTTCCCTTTTTTTCATACAGTCAGAGGCTGGATCAGGACACTGTACATATGTGAAGCGTGACCATGTGGCATCGTCTCAGAGGTCAATATTCATTTCTATGAATTCTATTTGTATGCCATATAAGCGACAGTATCCTCTTTCCCTGAGCTATTCCAGCGAGTGCTCTGCAATGAGCAACTGCTGGAATGAGAGACACTTTGCCTTAGCAGCTGCAACTAGTTTTCACAGGCTGGGGCTGGAAACGGGGCTGTTTGCTAAGGGACAGAAAAGCTGGAACTGGGGAGGTAGGTAGAGAGAACTAAGTGTGGTTGTGGGTGGGGACACGTGCATTTCAAAGTAAGTTGTGTTCACTCACTGTTGGCTGGATCTGGAACAGAAGCAGGGGTGATGGCTGGTATTGACGTTGGGAAGGAGGCCAGACATAAGTCATAGGGCTGGAGAGAGAGGGGAGGGATGGGGGGAGAGAGGGCAAGGGAGAGGGCTCATATAGCCCAAAGGAGCACAGCAAGCTTGCCAGCCCCAAATCTATACGAGTTGGCTATGAGGAGTTTCATTTGCAGGGTCAATGACCTGGGCTTGCACTGATATAAACCTGGTTAAATATTGACCGCTAACACCCCTGCAAAGACACATTACACACTTTGTTGCAGGCCATCTACAACAGTGTGTGCAATGTGTGTTTTTTTTATTACTATTTATAAAATCAAACAAAACATTAGAGTCCTGACTTGCACGCACAGCCATTGCCCAGTAAGAACTTCAGTTGTCTGTATTGATTATTCACGACACGGCGATAGAGAGTTGCACCATAGATGGGCTGGAGGTCACACTGAACACAAAGTCAGACAGACCCCGTTTACCCAGAGAGGAGCCTCGACATTTGTTAGTAAATTTGAAGCAATTCTATATCTCGAATTCAATGCTCAAGACAACTATTGGGCAAATCAAACTGTATGTCTAATATATAGGTATCAAAGGTAAAATGATAAGCAATAGCCACAACATCTATTGCCCCCCTCTCTGTCTCTGTCTCTCTGCTCCGAGGACAGATAGAGGGACTCCCTGTGCCCCTGTTTACCTCCACCCCTTCCTTTGGTCCAATCACGACTCAAGTTGAAAAACACATTCTCCTGAAACCACCCATTCTTTGTGGATATGTAGGCCACAGAGAGAGAGGAGAGTGAGACAGAAAAATGCACACACACACACACACGCACGCACGCGCACACACACACGCGCGCGCACACACACACACACACACACACACACACACACACACACACACACAAACAGCTCTGTTTGTGCAGAAAGTATAGTACCATGACCCAGTGAACCACAGTCTGGTTTCTTATCTCTCATTTCTGTTACGCAACATCAGTAAAGTCGCTGGACGCAAGCAACAAAACCTACTTTTAACGCGCTCCTTTTGATTTACTGCCGGTTAAGTATTAGCTTTAGCGTTTCCCCTCTCCGCGATATCGTTTTTTTTTCCAGATTAAAATGAGCAGCTCTTGTCAGGTTTTCCGTGGGACAGTTTGTCATTAAAAACAGACGTTATCATTACGGATAACAGCTCCTCCACACTAGAGGGCGCTGTCGTACCAGCGGTGCTGAAAGGTGAAAACGGTCATACAGTATAAACCAGTGATAAAACCCCGGTACGTACGTCATATACGCGTGTGCGTGTGACTTGTTCTTTTCCTGCTGTTAGTTAACGCACGGGACACACGTCCCAGGCGACATGTCGTTAAAACGTGGCCCGGCCGAGGCAGAGATGAGTCTTCCGTTCCCTCGCCCGGTGATTCAAATCACACGGTGAGGAGTAAATCCACTCACGTAATAACCGGTGTAACTTAAGAGCTCCGCGGCTTTTCGTTACTCCCCTCTCTTCCCGTTACAGTCAGACGACTTGCTGTAAATACGCAGGAGGGCCAAAGTAAAACCAACGTAGCCTCCAACTGCCTTGTAATCTGATGGTGACGACTCACCGTGCGGAGGGCCTCGACTGGCGTTCCCGTAGAGCAGTGTTTCTCAACCGGGGGTCCGCGCACCCCTAGTGGTCCGTGGTGTAATTGCAAGGGGTCCGTGAAAATAAAATATCTTTTAAAAAAAAGATCCTATGACATTTATAGAAATAGGATTATTTTACTCAAATGTGACAGACCTTTATCTACCTAAACTATAAAGGGTAACAGGACTTTTTTCTCTAATTACATCTGTTTCACAAGTGTAATTTATTGAATTTTAATAAGAGATCTCGCTCCCGTTTGCATTGTTAAAAGTTACTCCATAAAAATTCTGTTTTGTTACATGTATCTGAAAGTTACTGAATACATATTCTGTTTTGTTACATATATCTGAAAGTTACTGCATAAGAATTCTGTTTTGTTACATATATCTGAAAGTTACTGAATACATATTCTGTTTTGTTACATATATCTGAAAGTTACTGCATAAGAATTCTGTTTTGTTAACTATATCTAAGTTACAACTGAGAGCTCTGATTTTTGCCCCAAAGAGTGAATAAATGCTATAATGCAATTTAAAATGCAGTTTCTACTGTTTCTATCACATTGCAACCCCCCTCCCCCAAGATCAGGTGGAGGGGTCCTCAGGGTAGATCAAAAATACGCAGGGGGTCCAGAACCCCAAAAAGGTTGAGAACCACTGCCGTAGAGGACAAAGAGATCAGAGAGAGATGCTTCTGCAGAGATTTCGCGTCTGCAAACCGCTCGTCGCCTGGCAACGGTGCTCAGCCTCATTATGGTCTCGTGCACAACTTCCACGAAACACGAGGTAATCAGTCAGGCGGAGCGTTTGGAAAACACTCCTTACACATGACACTTTTCAGAGCTGAGAATAAATTAGTCGGTGTGCATGATTTGTGCTTTGTGCGTCAGCAACTGCGGAAGGGCTGTCCGAGGAACACCCATGAAATCACCTGCGCCCAAGGACGCGGGAAGGCAAACTCCCGACTGAATCTGTACCATTCGCCGAGTGGGTTGATGTGATTTTTGGTGAAACGAGTAAGTGATACGCTTGCTCTCAGTCTTCCTCTGGTCGGTGAGAGACTAATATGTCGGAATTGGTGGATGAAAATTTGGCAGATTTGCCAAATCTGGATAAGCAGAGTCCAAATATTTACAAAGCTAATGTTCAGCCAAAGTATCCAAATATGCTCTGAGCTGCTGACACGCAATGAGATCCAAACACACTCGAAAATCACCATATAAGACAGTCTTCAAGTGTATTGTGTGTGTGTGTGTGTGTGTGTGTGTGTGTGTGTGTGTGTGTGTGTGTGAGAGAGAGAGAGAGAGGGAGAGGGGGGGGAGCCTGTAAAAGTAAGGGGATTGATGCATGGGTGAGGTAAGTCTCTTCCCAACACCGGCCTTTGTAGCAAACAAGCTAATAATTAACCATTAAACATGCCGAGGTGTACCTGTGTCTATTGAATAAAGGTCCTAATTGATCTATTATCTTAAAATGCTTTGGCCTTACAAACTCTTGTGTCATATCTATACCATTCCTTGCTTCTTTTTTTAGTTTTTTTCTCCCACGGTGACCCCTCTGCAGCGTCAAACCAGTAAATTCCTGAAAACACTGATAATAATTCCATTAAGCCGAACCAAAATAATTGTCGCCATCCATCAGAGCTTAATCTTATACTTAAACACAATATAATGTAGTGTATTTTGGCGAGCTTGTGGTCCATTTGATCCCACCAGTGAATTTACTGAAGTAGACAAGAGACGTTTTGGCTGAGCTCCTGCAACACCGACGGACACTATGAGGTGGCTGAACATGAAGTGTTTTAAAATTGTTACTCGTTTATTAGAGTTGGAAGAGACTGGAGCAAAATGGATATTTATTCGTGCTTGTCACGGGATCGGGACAAAGCAAAGAGATTACGTGCAATCACAATGCACCCTAATCTGAAGGTGCTATGTACATTTGGGCTCTCCTGAAAGATAACATGATTAGTAAATGTCAGCAGGGGTTTCTGAATGGTACCCATTGAAACAAAACAAACAGCACCCCTCCCTCCTCAGATTTCTACATTCAAAAACACAGGGGCAGTGGCCAAATGAATTGTTTTTGCAGACGTGCTGTGTATCGGCTACCTCACAGTCTGAATTGGTCTGTATGGCTTGCTTCGTTCGACGTGTTGCTATTCACGTTGCTGTGAGAATGTTGTCCCAATTCGAGTGATATTACGCTGAGCACATCTGATCGTGGGAAACAAGTCTTATTCATACAAACAAGGTACAAGCTCCTTTTGTGATAGTGTTGCATGTTTCAAACCTGTGGCTCATATTCCTGCCAACGTGATAGAGAGCTATGGTGCATATTACGCATATTCAACGGCGTGCTCTTAAATTACATAAATGACTGTGACTGTCACCAAAATTAAGTCTGTTAAGAAACGGCTGACACCAAAATTAACATTTTAACAACATTAATTCTATTTTTCAAACAATTTAAAATCACCGCCAGTAAATTATTAATTATTAATATAATAATCTGGCCGTACTAAATTGTCACTAGGTGTGAATGTGTGTGTGTTTGTGGGGGCCCTGTGATGGCCTGGTGGCCTGTCCAGGGAGTCTCCTTGCCTGCCGCCCAATGACTGCTGGGACATGCGCCAGCATCCCCACAACCCTGAGAGCAGGATTAGCGGTTTAGATAATGGATGGATGGATGGATGGATGGATTGCACTTTTATCAGAAGAGTGAGTTTATCTGGATCCTTTCAACTCTGTCATGTATACTTAAAATGACTATACACAAAAAATCTCACATAATGACTTTAAAAATGGGGCATCCCAGTAGCATGGCAGTCTATACCGTTGCCTACCAACCTACCTACCAACATGAGGATCGCCCGCTCGAATCCCCGTGTTACCTCCGGCTTGGTTGGGCGTCCCTAATTTCACAATTGGCCGTGTCTGCAGGTAGGAGGCCGGATGTGGGTATGTGTCCTGGTCGCTGCACTAGCGCCTCCTCTGGTCGGCCGGGGCGCCTGTTTGGGGGGGAGGGGGGACTGGGGGGACTAGCGTGATCCTCCCCTGCGCTACATCCCCCTGGTGAAACTCCTCACTGTCAGGTGAAAAGAAGCGGCTGGCGACTCCACATGTATCGGAGGAGGCATGTGGTAGTCTGCAGCCCTCCCCGGATCGGCAGAGGCGTGGAGCAGTGACCGGGACGGCTCGGAAGAGTGGGGTAATTGGCTGGATACAATGGGGGGGGGGGTAAATAATAATAATGACTTTAAAGCTACTGTCAGCATGGCCTTCATTTCAATGAGGTGCTTTGTTTTGGTGTTTATTGATATAAGTTAGTATGCGAAGGCTTCTGTAACACAAGGTTGATTTCTCTGTGGCTAAGTGTGCCTCTTTAATGTGCACGTCCTCAAGGAGAATTTGAAATTCTGCGTGATTTATGCAGTGAAACTCGAGTTTCAGCACCACTATACTTAGAATTCCACTGTGATCAACACAATCCATACAGCCAACCTACTTTGAATGACACGTGCAAACACACACACGCACACACCCTAACATGCGCATACGCTACACCGAGACACATGCTGACTGACGCGCAGCCAGATTTTCTCATCCCCAGTTATGTACCATGAGTGGCATCATCACATCATTCTTGCACTGACATGAACTTCCTCCCCACAACCACTAACCATGCAATCCAATTATTCTTCTCCCAGGGTGTCTCTAAATACTGTCTGCTTTTCCCATGGAGGTGCCCTGCAGCTCTTGCCTCTGAGACCGGGGCTCCAGTACGACCACAGTAATCTATTTGCAGAGCTCTCCCTGCCTCCCACAGTGTTTTCACCAGGACGGCACACGCAGACAGATCTGCCGCGGAGAGAGGAAGTCTTCGGCGGGGCAGAGCAAATGACACGGTGGGTTGCCCGCAGTTGAGACAGTCACTGAACGAGGGACCAAACGGCACTGGCCGCACACCCCATACAAAGTTTTGTGGCTTTGAAGACTGTGGGGGAGGAAGAATGATGCGCAACCCAATATCTCCTTCACTGGACACTTTAAAGGCCCCTATGATAGTACCCAGACCTAAGATGGAAAGAAAGATGGCATTAGAAGAACAGTTGCACCCTGGGAAGAGGAAGACTAGCCCACCAGAGACATTTGTTTGCTGTAAATAGCTGCTAATGAATTTTGTATGTGGTTAGGTAGGGGATGTTTTTAAAATGTGTGTAATTGCAGGAAATCCCCACATGAAATATGTTGATCAGAATATAGGCCTACTTGATGCTGTACAATATCAGAGTCAGAATCGTGTTTATTGGCTATGTAGGTTTGCACATACATGGAATTTGACTCTCGTTTCATGGCTCTCTCAATGTACTTAACATAGAATAGCAACACTGCGAACACAATAATCTTCAGATATATACACAAGGATTGACTATATACAGGCGAGATAAGAGGTGATAAAGTGCAATGGTGCAGAGGATATATCCGAGATGCTGAAACAAATGTTAGCAGGTTACTTACATACATGCCTCATACATACATATGTACTTACATACATGGACATGACAGAGTGTACCAGTATACATACAGTACAGTACATACAAAAAGGCTGGATTTAATGACAGTGTTAAGCATTCATTTGAATGACAGCCACGGAGAGAAACTTTTTATATCTGGTTGTTTTGGGGTACAGTGCTCTGTAGTACCTGCCAGAGGGGAGGAGTTGGACCAGGTTGTGACCAGGGTGTGATGGGTCTGCAGTGATGTTGCCTGCCCGTTTCCTGACTTTGAGATATATAAGTCCTGAATGGAGGGCAGGTTGGCACCAGTGATTTTCTCTGCAGACTCAACTGTCCATTGTAGTCTGTCCCTGTCCTGTTTGGTGGCCGATCCAAACCAGACAGTTATGGATGTGCGGAGGACAGACTGGATTATTGCAGTGTAGAACTGAATCAGCAGTTCCTGAGGCAGATTTAACTTCCTGAGCTGGTGGAGAAAGTACATCCTCTGCTGGGCCTTTTTGATGATTGTGTCTATGTTGGATGCCCACCTTAGGTGCTGGGAGATTGTGGGACTCAGAAATCTGTAGATTTTCACTGCAGATACCATGCTGTTAAGTATGGTGAGGGGGGGGGCAGTTTTTGGGAGGCTCCTCCTGAAGTCCACTATCATCTCCACAATTTTGAGCCTGTTCAGCTCCAGGTTGTTATGGCCACTCCAGAGGGCCAGCTGTTCAACTTCCCATCTATATGCAGATTCGTCACCATCCCAGATAAGGCCAATGATGGTTGTGTCATCTGCAAACTTCAGGAGTTTAACATACAGGTCTCCTGAGGGGCAGTCATTTGTGTGGAGGGAGAACAGTAGAGGGGAGAACACACATCCCTGGGGGGCACCAGTGCTGATTGTCTGGGTGCTGGATGTGATTTTTCCCAGCCTCGCCAGCTGCCTTCAGTCTGTCAGTAAGTTTTTAATCCACTGGCAGATGGGGGCTGGTATAGTGAGCCGGTTGAGCTTGGAGTGGAGGATATCTGGGACGATGGCATTGAATGCTGAGCTGAAATTCACAAACGGGACCGTTGTGTGTGTCCCTGGGGAGTCGAGGTGTTGGAAGATGTAGTGCAATCCCATGTTGACTGCATCCTCCACTGACCTGTTTGCTCAGTAGGCAAGCTGCAGGGGGTCGAGCAGGGGGCCTGTGATTTCCTTCAGGGGGGCCAACACCAGTCTCTCAAAGGATTTCTTGACCACAGATGTATGGGCAATGGGCCTTTAGTCATCTAATCCCGTGATACAGGGTTTCTTGGGGACAATGATAATAGTGGAGCTCTTGAAGCAGGAGGGGACTTCACCAATTTCCCCTCGGGGATAAATAAAGTATTCTGATTCTGATTCTGATTCTGACTTCACACAGCTCCAGTGACCTGTTGAAGATCAGTGTGAAAATGGGGGCCAGCTGGTCAGCACAGACTTTCAGACAGGAGGGGTGACATCTGGGCCCGGTGCCTCCCTGGTCTTCTGTCTCTGGAAGAGCTGGCACACGTCCTCAATACAGATCCTGAGTGTGGATGGGGGGTCAGTGGGGCTAGCAGGGGGGTACAGTTGGCTGTGTGTTGTGGTGGAGAGGGTGAGGGGTGTGAAAGTTTGCTTATCAAACCTGCAGTAAAACCCATTTAGCTCGTCAGCCAGTTGATGGTTCCTTGCAGTGTGGGGGAATGGTCTCCTGTAGCTGGTAATGTCTTTTAAACCTCTCCAGACTGATGCTGGCTTGTTGGCAGAAAACCTGTTTTTCAACTTTTCAACAATATTGACGATTATTGGACTAATTGTGTTATTGACAGAGCTTTTTTCCAGAGGAATCATATATTTAGAGACTACACCGATCAGCCAAAACATTAAAATCACTGACAGATGAAATGAATGACATTGATTATCTCTTTACATCCCACAGAATTGCTGAAAAAAATAATGCTGGCTATGATAGACAGGTGTCAGGACACACAATGCATTGCAGCTTGCTGCGTATGGGGCTATGTAGCTGCAGACCGGTCAGAGTGCCCATGATGACCCCTGTCCACCACCGAAAGTGCCAACAATGGGCACGAGAGCATCAGAACTGGACCATGGAGCAATGGAAAAATGTGGCCTGGTCTGATGAATAACATTTTCTTTTACATCATGTGGACGACTGGGTGCATGTGTGTCTTTTACCTTGGGAAGAGATGGCACCAGGATGCACTATGGGAAGGTGGAGGCAGTGTGATGCTCTGGGCAATGTTCGGCTGGGAAGCCTTGGGTCCTGGAATTCATGTGGATGTTACTTTGACACGTACCACCTACCTAAACATTGTTGCAGACCAAGTTACACCCCTTCATGGCAACGGTATTCCCTGATGGCAGTGGTCTCTTTCAGCAGGATAATGTGCTCTGCCACACTGCAAAAAAAATTGTTCAGGAATGGTTTGAGGAACATGACAAAGAGTTCAAGGTGCTGCCTTGGCCTCCAAATTCCCCAGATCTCAATCTGATCAAGTATCTGTGGGATGTGCTGGAAAAACAAGTCCGATCCACAGAGGCTCCACCTAGCAACTTACAGGACTTAAAGGATCTGCTGCTAACGTCTTGGTGCCAGATACCAGAGGAAACCTTCAGAGGTCTTGTGGAGTCCATGCCTAGATGGGTCAGAGCTGTTTTGGTTGCACGAGGGAGACCTACACAATATGAGGAGGTGGTTTTAATGTTTTGGCTGATCATCCGTGAAATATGTATGGCTTGTTTGTGTTTTTATGGTTTGTTTGTTTTTTTGTTTAGCTGTTTGATTGTTTGTTTGTTTGTAATATGTTCAGAGCACTCAACTATTCAGAGATGTTCAACATGGCAGACAATGTGGAGTACAGAAGATTATTCTTTTTTAATGCAGTGCTGAAAAGCAGCAGGGTTGCCATTGTTATCTACTGCACTATAGTGTGATTTATAAACCCATATATTTTCCAAATGGCTTTGAGACAGGACTCTTGGGTATACATATATGTAATATATGCCCTATTTAAGTAACTTCAAAGCAGACTTTGGACCTTGAGCTGGACATGTGCAGGCCACCTTGCAGTATAGGTTGGGAATGGAGATTCCTTCACTGGTCTTCCCAACTGTCCTCTTAGAAGAAAGATACAGAAGAGATGTTCTCCATACACCCTTTAGGTCTGTCAGTGCAGAAATGAAAATGAAATCCAGTTTCTCACGGTCGTCTTCATAGTCCTCACTTGTAGCTGTCGTGACTTTTGTGTTCCTCTGTAGGCTGTGCACTATGAAGGCACTGTGAATTACACTTGTGCTAAACCTGTAGAGCCTTACAACCGAATATATTTGTACCCGCATTTGTCAGCCCGGTCCATCTCATCCCATTCCCACAAGTGAACTTGTGACCAGACTACGGTCCCCGCCAATCCCCCAACCTCCGGACTATGATCACCTCCAATCCCCCAACCTCCGGACATCCCAAAGATTTCAACATGGACCCAGTGTGAAAGCCAAGGCTGAGTTGTCACCGTTCCACAGACCACAGTGTAATTAGTGTGGTTTGGGTTTTTGGCTCCCTGTCTGCCTGAGAATAAGCAGAGGGGAAACACCCATTCCCAATCTCACTCCAGAAGAAGCCTGAGACATCCTGAAGTGTTAAAAAGAGTCAGTGAAAGTTAGTAAGAGTATGTGTGTCAGTGTGTGTTTGCATGTGATTCAGCGTGTTTAGTTTGATTAAGGTGTTTAAATGGCATTTACAATAATCAGAGTATTCCCTTAATCTGATTAAAATCAGAGTTTAAACTTGCACGTCAGTGCACTGTGAACGCACACGCACTTCCCTGAATAAGTGACTTGGATCTGCCGATCTACCAATTTTCTTTCCTGCTGAAAACCTTGGAATCGAGTAGCAGCTCTGATATCACATGGAGTACGCTGAAAAGTGTTCTTTCTGCTTCTGCTTTTAATCAAGAAAATCCAGAAAACTGGTTCTCTTGCTCCCTGGTTGCCACACACCCCACAATGCACACGTATCTGCATCACAGCACTTTGCATGGGTCCGTCGCCATTAGAGACTAATATGGGAGCCCCCTCATGATGTGTGCCTGCGCGGCACCGTGTGTACTAAATTGTGTGACACGTCACCAGAGACAGGAAGGCTACTGCAACACCTGGAGTCAGGTTAGGGGTGTCCTTTATCATCTCATTGGGGGTAAATGTAGGCTGCCTGCAGGCCCTTAGCAAAGCAGTAAAAACAGGAAACCAACCAGATGATCATGTGACCCTGGCCTCGAGCTGTGTGGCCAATGGGGTGCCTTGCAGAAACACTAAAAATAGATGAGAAATAACGGCCTTTCTCCACAAAAGGTAACATTACCTCATTTTAATTTGTCTAAAATAGTGTTGGGGGGGCGTACGCTGACCGGTTTTGGTTTTATTGCTAATTCACCGGGACGGCACAGGTTTTGGTGGTTTGTTTGAAAACACTATGCACAGTGTTAGATTCAGGTCAGGGGGCGTTAAGCTCGAATAACAGTTGCTACAGATGGGGGGGGGAACACCTGTAAGAAGCAAGACACACACACACACACACACACACACACACACACACACACACACACACACTTTCGCCAATAGTAAAATAGCACGTGCTGTTTATTTTTGAGGATTTTTTTACGCCTCATAAATAATCAACATGTATAACTGTAGACTACTCCTTGACCTTCCCCCCGTGTTAAAAAAGAAGCCTTATGATGTGTTGCTCATGTCTTTAACTCGGGTTCATTATACCTTTAAGCGTGAAGCTGAGACGTTACATTATATTTCCGTTACTTCGTGCACCCTGGAAGAGGGAGCTCTCCTCTGCTGCTCATCCCGAGGTTTCTCCAACGCTGTCTTCTTATTTTTCTTCCCGATAAGTTTTTTTTTTCTTTATGGAGTTTTCCTCATTCGGGTCTTTGACGCGCGTGCACCAGGAATTCGTCGCCGCTGCAACTTTTCCTGACAAATGGAGCGCGCGCGCGCGTGCGGGGGGCGGGGGCGGGGAAGGAAGGAAGGAGAAAGGGGACGACAGAAGAGAAAAGACGACGTCAGAGGGCGGTGGGCCGGTTCTATGCGGAGTAAAGGCAAGGGGGGGAAGGGGGAGTAGTGAAAGAAGACTCAGTGAATGAGCCGCTGGCTCCGGAGCTCGCCGAGACAAGAGAAAACCGTCTGCCGAACCAGAACTAAATCCAACCTACAGACTACACCCGCCTCCCCGCGCCGCGCCGGCCGGCCCTTCCCGTGAGTAGACGGTTGCTTATTCTGCGCCCAACGTGCCGGTCGACAGCCTGGCCCTGAATACGTTTCAAGAGTTTTGAAGTATGCCTCTTGTTGGTTCTCCTTCTTTTCAGTCCGATAGTGGCGGTGCCTTAGTGCGTGTAGCATGGCGTTGACTTCACACATCTGACAGTTTAGCTCCGGTTAGCGGTTCGGATCATGGATGGACGGAAACATCAGATCGTGTCGTCCGCCAAATAACCCGGTTGTGTAAAAGCCGCTGCAAGTCTATTGACTGGGGTTTCAGCCTCGTCACGCGCGTGCATTTGTAAACACACAGACAATGCACACGCGCGCGCGCGCACACACACACACACACAACGCACACACATAGACAACGCACTCACAATCACGCGCGCGCGCGCGCACACACACGCTCTCTCACCCACACACATGCATGCACACGCACAGACAACGCACTCACAAACGCGCGCGCACACACGCGCTCGCTCACCTACACACACACACACACACACACGCTCTCTCACCCACACACACACATGCACGCACACACACACACACACACACACACAGACAACGCGCGCGCGCACACGCACAGACAACGCACTCACACACACGCTCGCTCACCTACACACACACACACACACACTCACACTCACACACACACACACAACTTAAACTCAGCTTCACTGGTGACAAACTGATAGAATGATAGGTCTGGTTGTTTGTTCCACGTCAGATTCAAGTGTTTGACTGTATTGTGAGCAACACAATAGCACAATGTGTCTTTGTTGTAGCTGTGGGTAGAAGCCTTTCCAAGAATGCCTTGTTTATCCCTGAACTACTGAGGCGCCGCTTAAGATGCCAACTTGCATCCTACTTGCCCCATGTGAGAGCTCAGATCACCACCGGTGACCTTAACCGACGCTGCCACATGTAGTTCATTCACGCATTGCCCCATAAAGGAGTGGAGTATGGGTGAGGAAAGGGTGGGAGATTCCTTTGGAGAGATGAAGATGGAGAGAGGAAACTGCTTTTTTGTAAAGGAGACTTTGATGGACACTGGTGCAGTTGGCATTGCCTACCCTTCCCACCCTGTGTAGAACATCTGGTAGTAGTTTGGTATCGCAGCACACTGCCCATTAGTAAAATCACCTTCACCAGAGGTTTAAACGCTTATTATATGGCAATTTATTTTTATTGTTTTCATTCTTTATTCTGTCTTGCACAAAGGTGAATGTCCGCACTGCTTTTACACCCCTACTCACGTCTTTCCGGCTGGTGCTCTTTCCTCCGCACCCTTTCCCTCGGCCTTTCATTTTATATTTCACACTAGACCGGTCACCTGGAAACGCATGGTTCTGTCATCAGTGGGGGAAGGATTCACAAGGGAAATGAACCCCGCGAAACGACACTGAAGGGTAGTTGAGAGCCAGGATGTACTCTGCTCCTCTTGGTGTGGAAAAGTAGTGCTTCAGGTGCGACGCTGTGTCTGGAGCGTCGTTACGACAAGGTGGACATATGTGCTTCTGGTGATGTTATAAGGTTCAGTCCACAGGGCAATTCTGTGCACACACGATAGGGTGTGTGCATGCGCGTGTGTGTGTGTGTGGGATACTAATGTCCTTGAAGTCAGGGGAGGAAGCCCATTGAGGTTAGCCACCCACAGAGCTCTACATGATGTTGGCTAGTCCCTTGAATGTGTACTGAGGTGGGACCACATCGTAAACAAAAACCCGGATGGGTTACAGCGATTTTCCTTGCATGGGTCAATAACGAACCATGGTAAAACACTGAAATGAGAGGAATCATCGCTCAGTACACTTCTGGTTTCTGCTTTTCGCTCCGAGCCCTCCCTTTAGGGCTGGGCAATAAATCAATGTTATCCTTTATCGTCCCTCAACGGTATTGTGTATGAGGATGAGATTCAGATATTGTCATATTGTGACACACAATTTCGTTGTCTATATTAATAACCAGAATCCATTGCTTAACACTTCTCACAAAAAAGAGGACAGAAGTATTTGAGGGAGCTTTATTTGAAAATGAGTTTCGTTTGATATGATACTTTATATTACCAAAACATTCAACGTGATCAGATAACGTGGTACTATATATTGATATCGTGGATAATTCCCGGTTATTATCATCATATTTTCCATATCGCTCAGCACTAACCTTGCCCTTTTACTCCCGCCATACCTTAAACATTTTTAAAATCAGGCGAAGGAGGCCTAATGAACCATCAAGTAAGGTTAGTGTGCTTGACAACTCCTTATTCGACTTATTCACTCCTTATTCAACTTTTTCACTCCTTATTCACTCCTTATTCAACTTATTCACTCCTTATTCACTCCTTATTCACTCCTTATTCAACTAGTCACCAGGTGCCAGTTGCACCAGCTGTGTGCAAGTTCTTACTAAGTCCAGTTGTCTCTTAAAGGGACAGTCACCCCAAAATCCTGTAGTGCTATTTATCCATCTAGATCGATTTGCTGTGAGTTCCCAAGTTTTGGAGATATCGGCCGTATAGTTGTCGGGCTTCTCATGAATACAGTGGAACTGGATGGCACTCGGCTTGTGTTGCTCAAAGCGGCAAAAAAATCCTCTTCTTTCGGCTTGTTCCCTGTTTCTCGGGGGGTCACCACAGCGGATTTTATAGTTTACAACAGAACCCTGTGAGGGCGCAGCACCAATGGCTGCCATTGTTAACTCGGCCCTTGACCGAACCGGTATGGTCTTGTCAATCCGCATACTGATTTGGCAAAATGTTACATCAGATGCCCTTGCTGACACAACCACTAACCCTATGGAGGGGGGCACAAGTAAAGCTCTGGATGCCATCCCAGTATGCATGGACTTGCGCCCATGCCTGTTGCAATAAAGCACCAAAAAAATGCATTTGAAAAACCTCAACAGCAACGTCTCATTCCAGAAATCATGACCGAGTTACGCAAGATAATCCACACACCTTGTTGTGAGCAGTTTCATGTAGGAACTATTTTCTTACACCGAACTACACCTACATGAAACTACTGACAATAAGGCGTGTGGAAAATCTTGAGTAAGGACCTTACACGCAAACCTATTGACAAATTCACAAATGACTGGTGCAACCCTGTCCAGGCCTCAAACCTACAAAAAAACAGACTAGAGAGCAGCGGCGGGGGATGGGCGATTGGGGGGGGAGGTGGGGGCGTCATGCCTTGCTTTGTGTTTGTGAAATGTGAGGGTCACCGGGAGGCTTTGTGAGTCAGAAACTGCGGGGCCACTGTAGAGTCAGTACAGAGAGTGAGGGGCCGGGGTGCTGTGCAGGCTGAACTGGTTAGGGGGCCACAGCCGCCTGTCTTTGAGAATGAAGGAGTGCATTCTGAGCCAATGGCCGGGCATGTCTTTGAGAGTCTTGAGTGTCGGCGAGGGGCCAGTGTCGGCACGTCTTTGTGCAGCCTTTGTTGAGCCGAGTTTCCACAGACCGACCGAGAGGGGACAGTCTTATTTCAGGCCCGTGGCACGTAGACACGTTCAATTCACACACAAACACATCCACACAAAACGCGCTCGGCTGCCACTTTTCCCGGGGGAAGTCATGCGTTTTAATTCAATTAATCTCCGCAAGAATGAGTAGAGCCTGGTACCTTTCACAGTGTTTGGGTGCGTGTTTGTTTGTCTGTTTTTGTGTCGGCTGAGTGGGCGGCACCGCTGGAGGGCTTCTCGCCGTCCGTTAGATCTCTTGTTTTGCAGCTTCGGGGCCTCCTGTTATTGCCATCACCATCTCTGGTGTGTTAGTTGCGTGTGAAAACTGGGGATGCAGGCATCGTGTCAAGCTTCTGAAGCGGTTCGGGATTCGATGTTCCAACGGGTTCCTGGGTCCTTAACGGCCCCCGTACAGCGTCCCAGCGTTTCATGGGGGCTTGTCAAATAAATGTAAACTAGCGCCTAAGCGCCGTAAAAAGCATGCATTTGATGGGAGCTATCAGTCACAGGGTGAAGCTAGGAGACAGACGCTGTGGTGTGTGTCTGTCCATGGGAAACATTTTTCGCGTCTTGCTGCTCCCTTTCATTCACTGTTTATGGAGAGCTACAAAAGCGCTGGCTCACATGGTTATGGTTAGCGAAGGGAGAGTTGTTTTTTTTTTGTGAACAGAACCGCCTGGGTTGTTTCCTAACGCTTAGGAGAGGGAATCAGAACGCTTCACATAAAAACTGAAGGAACTGACCTCATCTTCATGTTTATGCACTACAGCACTTTTTATGTTTGCCGTGGCTTCCTCTCTCATCCTCTCTCTCTCATCCTCGCTCTCTCTCTCTCTCGCTCATCCTCTCTCTCTCTCTGTCTCTCTCTGTCTCTCTCTCTCTCCTGTTTCACAGTGTGTGCCATGCTGTGAAGGCAGGTGGATGTGTGGTTTGACACATGTGTGACTGACTGTGAGTCTCATTAGTGCTGTGTGTAACTTCCCCAATGCTCTTCGCTTGAAAGGCGTTGGGCCTTTCTCAAACTTTCGACGCGGCGTGAATTTCACAAGCGCTCCCAGCGTGCCTTTCGAATGTAGCATGCTTTGTCCCATTTTTTTTTTTTTTTTGGTTGTCTTTGAAAAGAAATAAATGAGCTGTGGTGGAGGGTTTTACAGTCAACACTTCAGGGCGAGGATGTCTCCATTTCGGATGAAGTCACAGCTTGCCCGCTGCTGTTACACAACATCACATTACTCTTTTTTTTTTCCTCTTCAGTTTGCCGTGTCAAGGAAGAGACTTGATAAGGCCGTATCGCGAACGGCATCTTCAGCTGCAACGCTTAAATCTGTCAGTGGAAGAACCGACTGTGTGACTAGAAACCAGGTCTGGAGATGCATAATGGATATGGAGAATGAATGTGTTTTTTGTCCTTTTTTTCTTTTTTACCCAACCCACACACCATTTTGTTAAGGGTGTGTGGGTTGTGTTAGTCTAGCTCCCACGCTGCATGGCTTGACTCTGTCGCTGCACCCAGAGCTCAGCTGGTTGCATTCTTTTATGAGAAAGGGATAAGTTTGGTCCTGCCTGACTTAAAATGGTATCGCACTACTCTCATCTATCCTGGGATCCTGCAAGACTTCTCCGGTCTACACAGGATCCAAAAGGAAAAAAAAAGAAGAAAATACCCGAGACCTTCATCCTAACTCTAGGTTGTGTGAAATCGCCACAGTCCACATCTTATTTGGGTAGCCGTTTAGAGACCTTGCCCATTGCTCACTGTTCACTATACTACACCCTAAATTGGTGAAGTGCTCTCTAATGTGGTTTTGGTTTTCGACCAGCCCACCCTCCCCTCCCCCGGGTAGTCCAGATGCATGTCCACACCAGGCCCGGCGGCTGAAAGAAAAGATTGCCTTGGTTTGAGGTTTCTGGTTTAGGGTCTCTGACTTAATGCACCAGAAAAAAAAACTAGCTAATGGCATCCCTCCAGCCCAGATAACCTTGGAGGGTCAACTGATCTGGGTGGGCGATCCGCTAGCTTGACCACTTGCTCACACCCATGAAAGACACAAAAAAAAAAGAAAGAGAGAAAAAAAGAGACCGTTTCCAACAGTTGTCTCACAAATTATAAATACATTTCCATGAATGGAATTGTTCCTAGAAAACTCCTAACTGCCTTTCTTAACTGCCCAATGATGGAAAAATCTGGGTCAACTGCCTCTTAGATCTCTCGATGTACCCCTCCCCCTACACACACACACGCACACACACACGTCCGCCTCCCCCAATGCACTTTCAATCACCTTTCACTTTCAGCCCTCCAGTGTAGGCTGTGGCCCCTCATTACCTCAGCGCTTTGGCATGCTACAAACGCCTTGGCCGATATCGCAGAACAATTACTCCACATTTACGACTCGGTGGCCTCCTCAGACTAACGGCCAAGCTGACTGACCCACATATGTCTCGTAGCCGTTGCCGTGTTTTTGGACTTTGAAAAGGCGCCGGCTCACATCGGCATCACGCGTCATTAGCCGAGATTTTATTGACCTTGTAAACTGTTTGGCCAACGGGTCTTCACAACCAAACTTGCCGTACTCCTGGATGGCCGGGGTGGGCCACATTTTTGCAAGCCTCATCAGCTATGGTATATCCGAGTGTGACGGTTCACGTTTGGGCCGGGTGAGCGCGGGATCGGAAGGTTTTGTTTAGGTTGGCTTTCACGTCCTCACGGCGTATGTTTAGCGCGCACGGCAGCTGTGTTGCTCTCGACCCAGCCGTGTAAGTGTGGGAATGATTTGGGTCCAGATCCAACGTAGAGGTACAATACTGTTTATTCGCCTTTCATCTATAAGCTGTATCTATTGCTTCATCTTTCCAACTTAGTGTCACGGAGGAGTCATGAAAGCATCGTGATGCTGAGTGATCTAATAGCACCGAGTGTGATCCCTATCTGCAGAAGTGGTTTCAGCATCCCGGCTCTGTGTGCAAACCGCCCCCCCCCAAAAAAAAACACGTTAACGGAGATCAGACCGTTTGAAGATGCGTATCTATCTGCGCAGCTGGGAGGTAGAGGGAGATTGTTATCCCACTGACCTCGGGGGTCATCCACAGCATCCCTCATTGCCGTTAGCTCACCCCTGGAGTTATGAATAAGTCATAGCTCAGAGCCTCTGATGCCTTGTGAAGTGTAAAACGCTCCTCCTCTCCAGCGCACATATAAACAAAGAAAACCTTGCCATTGCCAAGGAAGTGCTATTTGAGCACTTTCCCAGAGGTCTGTTCAATAACCGGCAAACAAGCGGAAAGTATTCATCAGTTCCAGGATGTGTTGACCCCTCCATCATCAAACTGACGTTGCAGTGTGTGTGCGCGCGCATGCACACACACACACACACACACACACACACACACACACACACACACACACACACACACACACACACACACACACACACACCCTATCACGCTCATACGCTACAATGATTCACATGTGCTTACACAAATACAGATAGTCTCACATGGATGAAAGCCCACATACACAAATACAACACAGGGCTTGCTGTCAGACTGTGAGAGCGTACCAGTCCCAGCACTGATGAATAATCACAGATGAGTGATATCAGATAAACAATATTCCGTCAACGTTATCAATTATTTTTTGCCCACAAAAGCAAACTAACATCAGCTGCGTTTCACCCAGTCACCGTGTCAGTATCAGTGTTAGTGTAAGAACAGGAATCCTTTCTGATAAACAGTAAGGTGTCTAATTTCTATTCCCAAATATCCATACTGGTTTTGGATGGAAAAGTCCTGTGTGTCTAGCCCGTCGTAAAAACAAGAGTATTTATCAACTGCGGGATGTATGCCCAGAAGTGCTCTGTGTTCGTACCCAGCAGAGAGATGCTCTCTCTGGCCTCACTCTCTCCATCTCCTCCACTTTAAGCGCTCGTCTCTCTTTCAATGTAGCAGTCTTCGATGACAATGCTCCGCACAGCCATGATGAAGTATGAGTGAGGAGAAGTCCTGTAAGACAGAGCTGGAGGAGATCACAGGAGGTGCCTGCTGACTGCTGAGACAAGGTGATGGTTAAGCTCTATCCCTGTAGTTTAAAGAGACCCAGCTGGTAATTTGTGGGCATTGTAGTCTTAACAGACAGCACTGTTCCCTGCCTGAATTGGCTATAATCAGCTGCAGACAGAGCACTCAAACGCCACAGGAAGGCTAAAACTATAGCCTGGGTGATTGGTGACATAAACAAACGCACGCACACACACGTGCAAACACACACGTGTGTTATGTGTGTTACGCATAGATATGCATGCTCAGTCGGATGGACACACACATAGACCCAATATTTGCTGCAGCTACAAATGTCCACGTCCACTCGTGTATGTATGTATGCACAAGTAATTCATCTCTCTGTCTTTCTGTTTCGTGACGATTGCTATGAATGGAGCTTAATGAGTAGTTGCGTGGTGAGGGTGTTAAGCTTGAGTGAGTGGTGTTGGATGAGAACATAGCAAAGGGCTACTGCAGAGTGGAAACTGTGACAACAGGAATGGATATGGCCTGTTTAGGGACTTGGAATAGACAGGGGCTTGGAATAACTAACTAATATAACATTTAGAAGGACACACACACACACACACACACACATACACACTCGAGAACTCATTGGGCCTCGTTCATCAATCGTTCGTATGTACAAATTTGTGCTTACACACCCATGGAGTATTTTAGCCCCGAACTTTGTCTCAGAGGCCCGCATAGAACTT
Source organism: Lampris incognitus (assembly GCF_029633865.1). Lineage (NCBI taxonomy): Eukaryota > Metazoa > Chordata > Actinopteri > Lampriformes > Lampridae > Lampris > Lampris incognitus. Next base: position 99,935,401 of record NC_079211.1, read on the forward strand.
GGGTAACCCCTGAATTGGACACTGATTGGCTAACACTGATGTCTTTGCATGCCTGGGTGATTGCTCATTGCAAGAGGTAAACGATAGATGTTAGGGGGAAGGAATTACAAATAACCATCAGGCTTTGCTGCGGCCTATCAGACAAACTTGAGGGCTAAAAAAAAATCCCGTGGGTGTGTAAGAACAAATTTGTACATACAAACGAAATTCAGATTGTTAAACAAAAGTGGTATAGCAGCAGGGGAAAGTATAAACTGAAACAGCCCCTATGCAAGAACTTATCACAACGTATTTCAGCAGCTGCCATATGGACTCTGTTACTTCCTGTTTATCTGAGCCATTTCCTTTTTGGCAGATATGAATGGTAACTGCACTAGAAGTTACTTTGGCCATTGCTATAAGCAAACTGCATCCGTGCTCCATTGTAAGACACTGGATACAGCCAGATAAACAGTCAAATGCACTCCGGTAGTTTGGTCTCATAGCTATTTAGTCAACACAGGCCATGTATTCGTTCATACAGTCTCTAATTAAGATGAGAATCAGAATGATGCAATTGTGAAAATGTGATCTAAAAGGAGCCAATTTGGCTCCAGGAAAAGTTGAATACAGTACAGTCGAATACAAACAAACAGAGAGAAATGTGTAATTCTCAAATACATACAAAGCAGTGCACACAGGGCACGTTTATTGTTCATATCTACAACAGACTAAATGTTAGTTTTTGTTGAGATAAAATACAGCAAATTGTTTATCGGTGACCTTTTTACGCTGACAACCTTGTAGAAAAAAAAAACTAAGAGGAAATATAATGACAATTTACCTTTCCTCATAATCTAGTTTATGAAGGTCGCTGACTTCCTTTTTGGGTATTCATTAAAGTTTTGTGTCAAACAAACTAACACGCTGGTTTAGTGTGTTGGTTAAAAACACATTTGATTACACCTGATCATCATTTTTCCCCTTTTTCTCCCCAACTGTACTTGGCCAATTAATTACCCCACTCTTCCAAGCCGTCCCGGTCACTGCTCCACCCCCTCTGCCGATCCGGGGAGGGGTGCAGACTACCACATGCCTCCTCCGATACATGTGGAGTTGCCAGCCGCTTCTTTTCACCTGACAGTGAGGAGTTTCACCAGGGGGACGTAGTGTGTGGGAGGCTCATGCTATTCCCCCCAGTTCCCCAACTGACCAGAGGAGGCGCTAATGCAGCAACCAGGACACATACCCACATCCGGCTTCCCACCCACAGACACGGCCAATTGTGTGTGTAGGGCCGCCCGATCAAACCGGAGGTAACACGGGGATTCGAACCAGTGATCCCTGTGTTGGTAGGCAACGGAATAGACCACCATGCCACCCGCACACCCACCTTATCATCATTTTTTCCCAGTCCTGATTTGAAACCAAAGGTGAATTTAGATTTTGTTATGGGATGGTTTTCATCTTTGAAATAAGGTGAAAGGTGAATGAATATATTTCGTCATAAGTCCCCCTCCAATGAATTAGCTATTGCTGGTTGAACTCTGCCATGGACGTGCAGTCCTGAGTGCTTATGTGTCCCGAGTCATTTCGTCCATGCGTGCACGCACGCACCACACACACACACACACACACATACCAATTTCGTATTTCTGAGCATTTTCCCCAAACTTGGGAAAAAGACAGAGGGGCAGTCGACATGGGGAAGTGATGTTTACCCTCCCGTCTCCCCCGTCTGCCGCCCAATGTGTGCTGGGATAGGCTCCAGCATCCCCTGCGACCCTGAGAGCAGGATTTAGCGGTTGGATAATGGATGGATGGATGGATGGATGGAGTTCCACTTAACTGAATCATGGAATCACACCCTAATCTCAACTGTTTCGCAACTCACTTTCTCATAATTAAATCATTCCTTCCCCTCACATTTTATGATAAGCCATTTATTGTGTTTTGCACACACCCCCTCCTCCCCGCTAGTCAACCAGTCAGTCAAGTCAACCAGTCAGCCGGTCATACTGCCTCTTGTATTGTGGCCTGGGAAAAACACCGGAGTGTTTCAACTTCAACCAATTCTGGTAACACATCTTCTCATAATATACAAAACTGAGTTCATTCCCCACAGATGCGTCAGGTTGATTTAACATTATGAAAGGAGATGTTTGTGTGTGTGTGTGTGTGTGTGTGTGTGCTAACAGCTCTGTTATCCCCCCCCCCCCCAGGGGGCATCAGTATGACTTATAGTGCGTAATGACTGTTTTGGCACAGAACACTTCAACACCACTGAAACGACACATCCAGCAAGAATTAGAGCGATAACCCGATAGAACAATCCACCCTTTTTGTGTCTAGCACCCCCTCCCCCCACAACCCCCCCCCCCCCCGGCATCAGGCCCTTTTATGTGAATGTTATGAATCAGTTCGACCGAGACGACCCTCGATTTGTAATTTTATTCCATTACCGATATAGACTTTTTGGGGGCCTTTTCGGGGAGGGGCGAGGGGGGAGGGGGGTGTAGACTCGGAGACGGACTTCATTTATGTCCGTATGCAGACTGTGAGGTCCGTGAAGCCCGTGGGGAGGACCGTGCTGTATTCAAACCAGAGCCGGCATATTTTCCTGTGTGTGTCATAATACTGAATCATGATGTCAGAGGGCTTCTGAGAAAACCCCCGCGCTCCCGAGAGGACACGGCTGCGCCGAGGCCGGTGTAGCCACAGCAACCGAAACACAACACAGCAACAGGATCCCCAATCAGCCTGATTGAATCTGATTGGGGCACATATGTGTACACTTAGATGTACGTATATACACACAAACACACAGAGTTTGAAGGCCTGGCGAGTCACTTTGACAATGTCATCTGTTGCAGATTACTGTTTTGTGTCATCCAATAGTGATTACTGGTGTTAAATCCTTGCTGATAACACAACCCACTTTTATATGCAGCCAAATGAACTGATCACTACTAGTAACCTGTTTTTAGAAGACTTCAAGGCTCCAAATGGCGAAATGGAAAGACAGGCAGACAGGCAGGCAGGCAGGCAAAGAGACATCAGTATAGAAAGGCAGTTTATTAGCCTAATAAAAGAAGATAATTTAGACAGGGATTTTTTTTTTTTACTCCTCTTTTTCTCCCCAGTTATACATGGCCAGTTACCCCACTCTTCCGAGCCGTCCCGGTCGCTGCTCCACCCCCCCTCTGCCGATCCGGGGAGGGCTGCAGACTACCACATGCCTCCTCCGATACATGTGGAGTCGCCTGCCACTTCCTTTTCACCTGACAGTGAGGCGTTTCACCAGGGGGACGTAACGCGTGGGAGGATCATGCTATTCCCCTCAGTCCCCCCCTCCCGAACAGGTGCCCCGACCGACCAGAGGAGGCGCTAGTGCAGCGACCAGGACACATACCCACATCTGGCTTCCCACCTGCAGACACGGCCAATTGTGTCTGTAGGGACGTCCGACCAAGCCGGAGGTAACACGGGGATTCGAACCGACGAGCCCCGTGTTGGAAGGCAACGGAATAGACCGCTACGCTACCCAGACGCCCAATCAGAAGAGGAATTTTAATGCTGAACTGGTTGATGGATTTAGCGTTGGATGCAGCCTGACCCTACCAGCTCAGCAGCACCCCTGATCAGCATGTCTTGTCTGTGTGTGTGGATGGTTGTGTGTATCTGTGTATGACTATTGTGTGCACGTGTGTGTGGATACTTGTGTGCTTGGCACAGAATGTCGGCTTTTATGTTATCGTGAAATATGAAATGCGGCATGCTTTAACCGCCCCCGGCCATGATCTGTGCTGACAGGTGCTCGGTGGAAAAAACTACATGTCCCCTAACCATACACAGATTAAAACACACACACAACGCACACCGAGGCGTACATAGGATGAAAGAGACAGTATCCATAAACTTGCACTAAGTAGGTTGTCCCTCCCAGAAAGTGGTCTTGTGTGCGTATGTGTGTGTATGCACTAACTTACTTGCGTAAGGGCACATATGTGTGTGTCATGATTCACCGTGACTTTACCGACATTCACGACTTTAAGTCAACAGACATCTGGAATTGTTGCTCATAGCCGAGCCACAGATGGCTGATAATGAGTGTGAACCCCATTCTCTATCCTGCCCCTCCATCCCTCTCTCTCTCTCTCGGTCTCAGTCTGTGTGTGTGTGTGTGTGTGTGTGTCTGTGTGTGTGATGTTCCACTCGAGGGGTCGTGTCTGTAATAAATCAGGGTCAGACGTTGCGTATGATGCCCAGTTGATACAAGAATGCTTGCTGATTCAGAGTGGTTGAGTCATCGGTGCATGTTCATACTTCCCTTTTTTTCTCTCAATCTGTTCTCTCATACACACCTTCCCATACACACCAGTGCGCTTACGAGCTCTCATTCAGCACACCGCCCCTCTCCTCTGGTCTCTGGTGCAGTTTTTTCAATCTGTGTGTGTGTGTGTGTGTGTCCATGTAGGTGTGTTTTCCAGCCACGACCATGGCTGAAGGAAGCTGCTTCGGGGCATTGTAGCTGCTTGGGACGAGCAGACAGACCTCCACGCAAGGTTCAGCAGAAGAGGGAAACATTTACTCTGAAGATCAGCAGCACATCTGGGCCGGTCCGGGCCAACGTGTCTTCCTTCAGACGATTCTCTTTAAAAGAAAGGAATTTGAAACTTTACTACAAGTCCTCCTTTCAGCCCTTCTCTCAATTGGGAAGAACTATAAGGTGTTTCTCAACGTCTTCAGTCCTCACTGATTCGGAGGGAACCAGAACCGCCGCCATGTGCCACGTGATTGTGACTTGTCGCTCCATGCTCTGGACCCTGCTCAGCATCGTGGTGGCCTTCGCCGAGCTCGTCGCCTTCATGAGTCCCGACTGGCTGCTGGGGTTCCCCCGGTCGGACTCCGATGTCAGTGGCGTGGGAGTGGACCCCGGGGAGTATCAGCCATCGCTGGGGCTCTACAGCCGCTGTCTCCGAGTGGGAAGCCGCGGAGGAGGGGTGACCTGCGGGCCCTACGCCAGGACATTTGGAGAGGTGGCCAGCGGCTTCTGGCAGGGCGCCATGCTGTTTCTAGCAGCAGGGACGTTACTGCTGGGGGGCGTGGCCTGTATCTCCGTCTTCAGCCTGTGCTTCCAAAGCATCCTAAGGAAGAGCATCTTCAACGTCTGTGGACTGCTTCAGGCCATTGCAGGTAGGCCAGCCTCTGTGTGTGGGCGTGCATGTGCGTGTGTGTGTGTGTGTGTGTGTGTGTGTGGCCTGCATTGATGAACGTACACCAGCCTGTCATGCTTAAGCCCCCTCTTTATTCTCTGAGCCAACATGTCTGTGTTGTTAATCATCTACACTACCGTTCAAAAGTTTGGGATCACCCAAACAATTTTGTGTTTTCCATGAAAAGTCACACTTATTCACCACCATATGTTGTGAAATGAATAGAAAATAGATTCAAGACATTGACAAGGTTAGAAATAATGATTTGTATTTGAAATAAGATTTTTTTTACATCAAACTTTGCTTTCGTCAAAGAATCCTCCATTTGCAGCAATTACAGCATTGCAGACCTTTGGCATTCTAGCTGTTAATTTGTTGAGGTAATCTGGAGAAATTGCACCCCACGCTTCCAGAAGCAGCTCCCACAAGTTGGATTGGTTGGATGGGCACTTCTTTGAGCAGATTGAGTTTCTGGAGCATCACATTTGTGGGGTCAATTAAACGCTCAAAATGGCCAGAAAAAGAGAACTTTCATCTGAAACTCGACAGTCTATTCTTGTTCTTAGAAATCAAGGCTATTCCATGCGAGAAATTGCTAAGAAATTGAAGATTTCCTACACCGGTGTGTACTACTCCCTTCAGAGGACAGCACAAACAGGCTCTAACAGGTACTATTTAATGAAGATGCCAGTTGGGGACCTGTGAGGCGTCTGTTTCTCAAACTAGAGACTCTAATGTACTTATCTTCTTGCTCAGTTGTGCAACGCGGCCTCCCACTTCTTTTTCTACTCTGGTTAGAGCCTGTTTGTGCTGTCCTCTGAAGGGAGTAGTACACACCGGTGTAGGAAATCTTCAATTTCTTAGCAATTTCTCGCATGGAATAGCCTTCATTTCTAAGAACAAGAATAGACTGTCGAGTTTCAGATGAAAGTTCTCTTTTTCTGGCCATTTTGAGCGTTTAATTGACCCCACAAATGTGATGCTCCAGAAACTCAATCTGCTCAAAGAAGTGCCCATCCAACCAATCCAACTTGTGGGAGCTGCTTCTGGAAGCGTGGGGTGCAATTTCTCCAGATTACCTCAACAAATTAACAGCTAGAATGCCAAAGGTCTGCAATGCTGTAATTGCTGCGAATGGAGGATTCTTTGACGAAAGCAAATTTTGATGTAAAAAAAATCTTATTTCAAATACAAATCATTATTTCTAACCTTGTCAATGTCTTGACTCTATTTTCTATTCATTTCACAACATATGGTGGTGAATAAGTGTGACTTTTCATGGAAAACACAAAATTGTTTGGGTGATCCCAAACTTTTGAACGGTAGTGTACATATGAGTACCAATAAGTCTTTGAATCTTAAAATGTCAAGACTTACACAGGTGCAAGTGATCACATCAGTTGCCTTCCAACAAATCTGTCATTATATGACATCATTGTTTTTTTTTGTTTTTTTTCCCCTTCGCGTTGGCAGCAGTCTAACAGGGTTTTTCTTCTGGCCCTTAACCAAACTTGACAACTGATAAATGGCTGTATAATTGAATGTGTTCTTTACCATTGAGAGCTGAGTCACCTCCTCCCCAGCTATGCAGGGGAGGAGGTGTATTTGCGACTAATCCCTCTTTTCGCATTGTCTCTCCTACCTCCAGGCCTGTTGCTGATGGTAGGCCTCATGCTGTACCCTGCTGGTTGGGGTACGGAGAAGGTGATTAGCTACTGCGGTCCAGAGGCCTCTCCCTATAGGCCGGCTCAGTGTTCTCTTGGCTGGGCGTTCTATGCAGCGATAGGCGGGACGGTGGCAGCGTTCCTGTGTGCCGTCTTCTCTGCTCAGGCTGAAATTGCCACCTCCAGTGACAAGGTCCAAGAGGAGATAGAGGAGGGAAAGAGCCTGATCTGCCTCCTCTGAGTCTTCAGAAAACCGTCGGCAACAGAAGTGACTTGGATTCTCGCTCATCTATTCTCATTATGGGGATCTGCAGAGTTCTTCTGAAGTGTCATCGAATGATTTCCTTCCTCATAGTGCGAATAAAAGTAGCCGATTGCTGGAAACGTATAAACCCTTTTTTGTAGCTGTTAACTCTTGAGGTTGGTTCGCAGAGACACTCACATAGCCGCCATTACATCATGCACCGGCATGGTTCTCCAGCCAGCAAACCACTTTGCCTGATGTTAACAAGACAAAGGAGGTCTCAAGTTCTCGTTTTATCCTTACTGACTTGAGGTAAAAATGCCAAAACGGGCTCAGAATAATAGCAAGCTAAAAGATGTGACTTTTTACGAGTATCCTGTGTGTTAGACCGAGATGCTCTTTTTTTTCTCTCCAAATAACGATTCTTGCCTTAATGAAACCACTATACTGTTAACGGCAGTGGTTACAGTTGGATATGAACGAGTGTGTCATTGGCGTTATCAATGTCAGATTCAACACTGACAGGTCAAGACAGTACATTTCTTTGGTCATTATTGTTGTTTAAGTGAGAAATGGTGAGTTGATTCACAAGGTTCACTGGTAGGCCAGCAAATAACAACAGACCAGCCCCTGAACACTTGCAGATGTGTCAACTAAAAAAAAAAACCCCGACAACTTACTCGTGTGTGCGTGCACGTGTGCATGTGTGGTGCTAACCATTAATGCCCAGGTTGTTTTAAGTGCCCAGATGTTCTGAGTCACATGGCAACAAACAATAAAAATATATATATTTTTAGCTTAATTCAGTTGCGTCATTTAAAAGACTTTTTTTTTTTAACTTCAAAGGGAGTCCCTCCTGTTACATGAATTGTTTGTGGGTCTATTTCAGTTTAATAACCGGTTAAGATGGTTAAGAGACTTGCCGTAGGCCGTACTGTCGTGAGCGCCCGTGCGAGGATGTGTGCTCGCGGTGAGATAAAACCAGACTGCGTCGTAGTTTAGCGTTATCTCGTGTCATGCTGTATTCTCCCGTTTCCTCTGTGTTTTCACATGTGCTATTTTAACCTCTGTTAACTGTAACGGGAGCACATACTTGTTTTTATTCCTTGTAGATGATGTGCAATAATAATTCAGCCATAACCTTGTGTGTTAGCTGGGAGACCGATTGGAGCGTGTGTGTGTACTGTGTGTGTGTGTGTGTGTGTGTGACTGACCAGTGTTATGTGGACTTGCACCAAAGATCCATTCCTAGTCTGTCTGTGCTCAAACTAACATGCTGTCTGTCTACTGTTTTTGTTATATTAACAAAAGAATAATGGCGTCTGTGGTAGTGTTTGATGCTGCATGTATGTAAAAGGTTGACGTGTGTAGGAAGGAGTTTGGTATGTACTTTTTACTCGTGAATAAATAAATAAACCTGACCTTTGGTAAACACATAAATGTGTGGAACCGCTTTGTTTTAACAGAATGAGAGAGGAAGTGCGGAGTGACATGTTTCCCTGTGGAACTAGTGAGCGTGTACCTGACATCTTAGCGCATACTGCCACCTACTGGAGGCGAGTTGATGGTGCCACGTTTCTGCGGCACGGCTGAGGCTGGTGCCAAGCCGTTGCTTAGAGACAACAGTCTGGCACACAATTAATTAACCCTGCCTTTACTCCAGTTATGGTCTTGTAAGTAGCCCTGGCATTATGCACGTTACAATGCTATGCAATTATTTTGTGAGAATGGGAGGTACGCAATTATTGTTTTTTAACATTTTATTTCATGTTAATACCATAAATATACAAAACTCAAAACTATTTCACATGCGACAAAGGCAAGACAAGAGTGCATCATATTTTCTTTTTACATATGACTGACCATGGGGAACAAATTTTAAACTTTACAAAATATACAAGTGTCCCTTTTAAATCAGTTTCTTTTCAGATCAAGTGAAATAATATGATCACAGGCTTAACGTATCACCGTTTTGTGTCCGAGGGACTTCAAACACAAAGTCGCCCTGTGCTAAAGGCCGGCTAGCCACATACATCAACACATTGCACACCGTGTCATGGCTTGATATTTCAACATCTGACTGAACACGTTTTCATAACGCTACAGATATATGGAAACTGTATGGATGGTTCAATGTGAAGAAAAATTCCTACAATGTCATAACCTAATACGTGGCAAGAGGAGACATTGGAAACTGATGTAGTGGAGAATATAAGCTCCAAAAACAAATCTATATGGACATTTGGTAGAGTTCTCACAGCTTTTCAGGGCAGCATTAACACTTGAGGGGGGAGAGAGAGAGAGAGAGAGAGAGAGAGAGAGAGAGAGAGAGAGAGAGAGAGAGAGAGAGAGAGAGAGAGAGAGAAAAACAACAAACAAAATGTTCTACAGACAAGCCATCCAAATGTACACACATTCACACACACAGCCACACCTCTTATGGGGTCAAGTTGCAAAATCACTGAACACTTCTGTAGCTAGTTAATGCTATGACGATGCCATTATAAAACCACACGCAAAATCCAACATAATACATAAATGTAAAATAAAACCAAACAAATCTGAAATGCAAGAGATTTAAATTACACCATAAATAAAACAAAGATTTGCTCTCTGAACTATGTTCGACGTAAAACAAGAAATGTGCAACGCAATTTGAAACAAAATTCTTCAAAGGAAAAGAAATACTGTCAAAAAAAAAAAAAGGCAAGCCCGTTTAATTGAGACAGATTATCGACCTTCAACTTCATAAAACTCACAGGAGTATTTAGTCACAATAATATACTTTTCAGTCCATATGTTAGTATTAAAAGCAATACCAGTCGTCAGCTATCCTTCATGCACAACCTCAAGCTCTCAGCGTCACGATGCGAGGTGCTGCTCAGCACCGGTCGAAGCACAATACAAGTGCAATCCTTACAGCCATACTTCCAGTGACAGTAGCCTGGTAGCATTCGGTAGAGTTTGACACTGCGTAACATACCAGCAGTGTTGTCAAAAGTTAGGCCTGTCACTCAACGCACATTAAGTCCAGTCTTTCTATTTGGGCATAGATGTCACATTTCAGAAATGACATTAGCCTAAATACTAATGCAGAGGAAATTCACCGTGCCCATTTTTCGTCTGTTAGTGTAAAAACGCAGAGGTTTTGAGTGTAATACTTTTAGTCTAGGTTGTAGTGTACTTAAACAGTGCAGAGTTAATGTAATTTTGTATCTATAAAATCTTAATTTGGAAAACCAAATCCGAACTTAATTACTGCCTGGGTCACACCTGATGCGGACAGGCAACGTTTGATTTCTCTAAATTGTCCTACTTCCCCCTCATGGGCATATTCATTGCATCTTCCTCTCGGTTTGACGTGAGAAACATATCGTCCTTACAACAGGAAACATGAGCTGGAGGCCACAGCTGAACGGCTCTCAGATTCATGGCAGCATTAAGTTACAACTAATCAAGTATGGAGAGCTACGAAACCAACTGTGGGAAAACAATATAGTAGTGTGGAGGTAATACCGTACATAAATGAAGGTTTGGATGTCTCTTGAGTTTGTACCCTTTTTAAGTGCACCAGGTGATGAAAAGGGCTCGGTCAGTCTCTTACAGGTTTGTGGTGGGAAAGGGGTGACCTGTCGGGCAAGCCATTCAGTGTGTCATCATAAATAGAGCCAAACATCATCCATACAAACAGCTGGCATGACATGACATGCTAATCTCCTCACCCATTTAACCAAGAAACAGAGAGAGGGGGGGTGGGGGACAGGCAAACTTTGCCCCAATCCAGGTTACTCCTGTAGCCCGACAGATGCTGTGTCATAGTGTCAAGTCTGCTGTGGAAATATCTACTTTGATTGCACTAAACATGCATGTCACTATCATGCTGTCAAGTTTTAGTAAGCCATGGTGATGCCAACCACAGCCACTTCATCACTTACAAAGTGAAAGTTGGAATTATGGATGAGCCAATGGGTGTTTCTCGGGCACGGCTGGGCTAGTGGGGGCGGGTGTTGTCAAATAAGAGCATGGAAATATATTTTTATTTGAGTAAAGAATTCCCAAGACCAGTATGGTATTTATCGAGAGCCTCAGCAGAAGCGCTGATATAGCTCAGGTTTCACCTTCCAGATAATAATGACCAAGTACTATATTTATTAAAACTCCAACCTTCCCTTAAAAGTGAATTATACATTCACACAAAGGCTCACCCACTCAACACATGCAAAACACCGTTATCAGATCAGTTTCATGACCGTAGACTCTACGTATCAGGCGGAAAGAAGCTTAAAGTTTATCACCGTGACAGAGAAATATAACATAAGGCCTGCTAGTACCTATCCAACCGCTGTTTGATTTATGATAAATTTAAGGGGCCGGGGGGCAAAGTGTGTGGGAAAGGGAAGGAGAAAGAAACATGCGTGCACACATAGTCACGTGGGTAAGTGTATGCGATGCACACACACGCACTTAAAAGAAACCCCTGTGCAGAGTCAGAAGTCAGAGCACACCTTCCTTGAGGTACCTGGTGGATGATTGTGGGGATGTGAGCAGACACTGTGACAGTGTCTAGGATTTAAGTAGACAAGGATGGATGCAGGGGGAGGGTTCTCATTGGTAAATGGGTTT
>NC_079211.1:99947326-99959826 GCF_029633865.1 Lampris incognitus
GAAACTGACTTCTATTTCTGCAAATTATTATCATTATTGTTATTACTGATATCATTATAAAAAAATCTAGTATCCTTAAAGAAGGTGGATTCTATTCAGTAAACTATCAATAAACCTGGTGGAAAGCCACTTTCTGTGATACCTGAGGCGGCGATACAGCTTTTCCACACAGAAAGGGCACCTTGATATATAGAAGTTTACTGGACAAGCCTACGTGGGGTATGCATGGCAGACAGTGTTTTGTTAGTAAAAATGATGATGAAACGTAATTACACCTGCAAATCATCACAGCTTTTCTTCAGAAATGAATTTTGGTTTAGGTCTCCTTTTTGTCATAGAAAAAAAGATCATCAATGAACTTTTTCTGCTCTAGTTTTTGTCAATAAAAATGTACACTGATGATGTGGAAATGAAATAAATGACAATGTTCACTGCTACAGTAGGTTATTCACTCAGTTATAGATGATTCCCTCTGTTTTGGAACATCTTGTATGTTCTACTCACACATCCAGAGGTTGTACATGATCTTGACCGTTTTCTGGAACTCCACCGGGATGTCCACTGCAATGTCGTGGTAGAAGCACGGTCCAACAGGGAACATCTCTGGCAATGGAGGCCAGTTATTCTTACGACCTAAGGGGACAGAGACATTAGTGTGTACATGGTTTGTACGTATGTGAATGGGAGGTTTGAGTGATTGTATAGGATAGAGGGATTTTAAATGAGCATGTGTGTGTAATAGTGAATGAGGGAGGAAACTGGCAAATGAAAGACAAACTTAAGTGACTGACTTACTCACCTCCTGCAGCTCCATGGGATTGTAACTCCCTCTCCCGACGATCAAGTTCTGCCGCCTTCTTCTCCAACTCTTCCTGCCTCCTCAACAGCTCGGCCTGAGCACGTGCCTGGTCATAATAAAAATGAGCGACTCCAAGTCAACTGAAAGTCATCATTTTTGAGGGCTTTTAAGGTATCCCAATGGAGCCAAACTTTGTTCCCCACGTAGACACATTTAACTGAGTAACTTCAAGACTGGGATGGAAGAGGGCATATCAACCCCAAAAACAAACACAAACTGCTACTAAAGTTCACTTTGTTATCCCCTTCAGTTAGTATTACAGTAAGCCTAATTTACTTTATCTACAGAGGCTCAGAAGCAGCTACAAGCAGGAAAACAACACTGTGTAGCCTGATACCAGGCATGAGCACACGGAGGGGGTTAGTAACTTAGCGGAGGACACTACACTGGACCACATCAGATGAAACACAGTACCTGATTACGCTGCTGTTGGGCCCATCCGAGGACATATAATGTAGGAAAGGCAAGAGGAAAGATCATACAAAAGCAAAGGTAGAAAGTGTGTGTGTGTATGTGTGTATATAAGGTAAGGCAAGTTTATTTATAAAGCACATTTCATACACAGAGGCAATTCCAAGTGCTTTTACATAACACATATTTAAAAAAAAGTATAAAAGGCATATATGAATAAAAGTCACAAAATCAGAGTCAGGGTGTTGCGATATACCGGTATTGACAATAACTGTGGTATTTTAAAAATGAAATATTGATATTATGTTAATGATACACATATATTGTGTAAATAATCCAGCACCTCTTAAATCATTTCATTTCTTTCTGTTCTCGCTTTGTCTCCCTCCCCTCTGACACCGTGACACAGTAACTAGCTACTGTGGCAATCGCCCAAATTATGTTGTTATAAATGATAAGAACTATGTTTCCAGCAATCATCCTGTTTTCCCTCACCTCCACACACCCACCAGTCCTGTCAATGACATGGCTGTGTTTTAACTGCTTTCAGAAAGACCGGCCCCCGTTCCTTTATAATGAGTCGCACAAATCAGTATGGCGACTGACGCCGGCGAGTAAAGAGCAGGGAGACGTTAGACGTCCACTTCGTCAGCCTACCCAGGCCTTTGCACTGTGTTAAGTTCACGTTTGTTATATATTCACGTGTCCCCGTGAAAAATCACCTCAAGGAATCTGTCAGCTAAAGAGACTTGACAACAGCGGTCACACATGCGTGAAATTAACATTGGTGAGGCTAATATTCGCCTGCCGTTCACTTCCATTCTATGCGACCGAAGGGGGGAATAAAACATTCGCTTCCGGTGGCGAAGGAAATTTGCATCTTTGCTTTGCGTGGAGTTCAACTGAACTTCAACCGGCGAATCTGCAATCCACAGCCTCAACCAACAACAAAGAAGTATGTGTGGTTGAACCCACTTGGCTGTAATTGGTAGTTTTCTCAGTGAGCCAGGATGGAGGAGACTGACTTTTTGTATCTAACCAGCCGGTATTGTACGACATTGCCCATGAAAACTATAAATTGTCCCATAAGAGAGATCCTGGCTGGCTGGCAGGGAGTCGGGAGACAGGCATTGAACATAAATCAATGGGAAATGTATTAATAACATCAATTCATATTTTGCTGTATACAAATAACTTGTACACAAATGTTCTTCCTCCATATTTGTCCATAAAACTATGACGATAACATGTACAAGTGAGACAATTAAGTGAAAACATTTATTTATCTCTCTGGACTTCAGTGTATATTTACCCGTCGCAAAACCAACAACCGCTCATGTGTGACAGACAACCACAACCACTCATTCAGCACAAGATACGAATTTTGCCTCGACAGGCGACGGTCATTTGCCTGCATTCGTGCCTGTGTGACAATAGCCTAACGATCACTCACCACAGTAACCATGAGTCGAAGAAAGCCGGGTGACCTTTTTTTTTGTTGCCTTTTTTGCCTTTTTTCCCTCTTGTATAAAGCTTTGGGGGTTTGTGGATTTTTGTTTGTGAGTTAACTGAACTGAACTGCGGCTGGGAATACTTCCTTGTTTTGAGCTTTGTTTGTGGAGTATTTTTGTTGAGCGAATTGAACTGAACTGATAATGATAACCAGAAATTTCATATTTCTGCAAAGAAACACAATGAAAATATGAACAGAACTGAATTAGATTAGATTAGCTTGTTTATTATTCACATGACCAAGGATGGTGGAAATTGCATTATGTACAGCACGTTAAACTCTGCAGCACAGTACATCCATGGACAATCAACAGCAGACACTCCACATATTATCACGAACAATACAGTCACACAACAGCAGAAACAACATATTACACACAACAATTAGGTGAGTGGTAGTATGCCTGCCACAGGTGTATGAGGAGGGGACTATCGGGAGGAATTCAGAGTCCTCGTAGCTAGGGGGGAAAAAACTTTTTGTGAAGCATTTAGTCTTAGTGGACAGTGACCTGTAGTGCCTCCCTGAGGGAGGGAGCTCGAAGAAGTGATGAGCAGGATGTGAGGGGTCGGATATGATCTCCTTTGCTCGCTTTACAGTCTGGTGAGTATGTAGAGATTCAATTGAGGGGAGTGAGTTGCCTATGATTTTGGATGCCTTGTTGACAATCCACTGCAGTTTTTTCCGTGCTTGACTGTCTGTGCTGCCGTACCATACTGTAATAGAAGATGTTATGATGGACTTGATAATGGCTGAGTAAAACAGAATGAGAAGTTGATGCTTGATCTGCTATTTTTTAAGCTGCCTAAGGAAGTAAACTCATTGTTGAGCTTTTGCAATGATGTGTTCAGTGTTAATTTTCCACTTCAGGTTATTGCTGATGTATGTTGCAAGGATTTTAAAAGAGTCAGTGGTGGTGATGGGGTCTTCGTTCATTTGTATGGGTGTTTTGGGATTCGGTATGCATCGCAAGTTTTTGGGTTTTGGCTGTATTAAGCAGAAGGTCGTTGTTTCCACACCAAGTGAAAGCTTGGTCTACTTCCGTCTGGTACTGGGTTTCATCATTGTTGGAGATGAGGCCTACAATGGTTGTGTCATCTGCGTATTTTATTATTTTCATAGAACTATCCGTGGATGTAAAGTGGGTGGTGTAAAGTGAGACGAGCCAGGGGGAGAGAACACAGCCCTGAGGAGCAACTGTACTGAGGTTAAGAGGGTGTGAGGTTAGGTTATTAAACTTTACTCTCTGTGGCCTGTTCCACAGGAAGTGCCAAATCCAGTGGCTTAAGGCTGGGTCAATGTTCATATCCAAGAGTATGGTAAAGAGTTTGAATGGGTTGATGGAGTTGAAGGCGGAACTAAAGTCTATGAATAGGATGCATATGTAGGCATTTAGTGATTCCAGGTGTTGCAGGGCATGGTGGAGGGCTATGCTAACTGCATCCTCAACAGACCATTTGTCTTGATAGGCAAATTGATATGGATCTATCATTGCGAGATTTTAAGTATAACAGAATGATACGTTCAAATGCTTTCATGGCCACAGATCTTAGGGCAACTGGTCTGAAGTCATTGAGGTAAGTGATCTTTGAGGACTTTGGCACAGGAATGACGGTAGAGAGTTTGAAGCACTGTGGGACTGTACATTGGCTTAGAGAGGTGTTAAATATGGTGGAAAATATTGGGCCCAATTGTGCTGCACAGTGGTTCAACAAAGCACGACTGATGCTGTCTGGCACTGCTGCTTTCCTAATGTTCAGCTTCTTCACTGTAGCGCTCATCTCATCCTCCTGGATGCAGAAGGGTGGCATTGGAGTGGGAATAGGGGGGATGGATGGTGGAATAAGTTTTTCAAACCTTGCATAAAACTCATTTAATTTATCTGAGAGGTTATGGTCATTATCTCGAGGAAAGCAGGGGCGTTTTTTGTAATCTGTCATTTCCTTAAGATTTTTCCATAATGATCTGGAAGAAAATTGTTGTTTCAATTTTGTTGCGTAGCTGGACTTTGCTTTTCTTGCCACTTATACTTGCCACTTATACTTGGCTGCTCTGTATCCCTGTTTCCATTTTTGTACACCCAGTTCTTTTCTTTGTGTAGGAGGTGTAATTCTTTGGAGAACCAGGGTTTTTTATTGTCATATAATGTCACTGTTTTGGTAGAGATGCATATTTCCTTGCAGAACTTGATGAAAGACATCACGGTGTCAGTGAATTCATCGAGGACGTCTCAAGCTGGACTAAATATATTCCAAGTAGTGCATTCAAAGCACCCTCGAAGCGCTTCAATGTCATCCATGGACCAGGACCTGACAGATTTTGATGTTTTCTTGATGGATTTAAGCTTTTTTCTGTATTTTGGGATGAGAAGTAACACAGCTGTCAATGAATATTCCAAATTTTAATACATACCCGAATTGTAAAATAAAAACAGAAATTTGAGTGTGGAAATTAATATTTGTTTGCAGAAAAAAAAAAACCCACTACCGCGGCTGTCTGCCTTGCAAATTTTTGCGAGGGCCTTGGACACTGCATTGATCATAAGAACAGTAGTGATGACGGACTGTTGAGTTGTTACACCCCGACTGAAACCCCCACCTTTTGATTTGTGAGATAGTTTGACTGACCTGTCAGCTGTGAAGACAGTGAAGCGGGGGGGGGGGGGGGGGGGTTACCACTTGATCAGGGACTGATTGTATTGAAATTGAAGTGTAATTGATTACATGAAAATTAAAAAATATATATGTGAAGAATTATATGAAAATAAAAGTATAAACTGAACTAAATTATATGGAACTTTTTGCTCCAATATAACCTTTGAAAATTGACTGATGGTATGGTTGAATTTATTTAAATTGTGTTTTATTTACCTGCCTTGCAATTAATTATAAATTTGTTTGTGTTGTTAAAAAAAACAGGGTACATATGTATTCTGAATACATGTACCCTTTGTGGGGTTTGACATTGACTCAGACTGGTTTAAACTTGGTCAAACGCTACACTAGCTAGCTACTACCACCGTGTGGATACTACTGCTGCGCAAAATCAAGTCATGAAAAATGGAAAGAGGAAAAAGTTATGTAAGGACATATTCAGTGGACATTAAATCACAGTATATTAGTGGTTAGTCATCAGCCTGTGGTCTAACACACAAACTCTCTGTTCCCTGATCTTCACAAGTGATTTTGCTTCTGTTGATATTGTATTGATAGCAGATGTTAGGCCTTGTGGATCGTTTGTTTATCAGTTCATCTGGTTGCCCTTTCACTATCCATTAAGTGTAATTGGGCTTTTTTGCACACTTTTGTACAGTTATGGTTACAGACTCGCTCCACCTCCCTACAGTCATATTTTGAGTGTAATTCGTTTGCCAAAAGAGACAAAATAGACAATAAACAAAGTTAAAAATGAGTTTGACTGATAAAATTATTATGTTTTCTTTTTCAAAATTTCTGTAGCTATTGCAATAATATCATTATCGTGAGTCCTTTTGGCCATGATAATTGTGTGGTGAAAATCTAATATCATGACAGCACTAAGTCAAGTTTCAATTAAAGGCAAAGGCGAAAATAAAGGGTTTTTAGCCTATTTTTGAAGGAAGCCAGAGGTGGGGCTGATCTAAGATCTTCTGGAAGTTTATTCCAACTATGTGTAGTATAGTAGCTGAATGCTGCTACGCCACGTTTTGTTTTAATCCTAGGAACAGTTAGCAAACCGCTCCCTGATGACCTAAGAAGTCTAGGGGGATCATAGTGTGGAAGCAAGTCAGAGATGGCCCTAAACCATTAAGTAATTTATAGACAAGTAACTATTTTGAAGTCAATTCTATGACACACTAGTAGCCAATTCAGAGACCTGAGAACTGGTGTAATATGTTCAGCTTTCTTAGTCTTTGTTAGAACTCTAGCAGCAACATTCTGAATGAGCTGTAGCTGTCTAAGTGCTTTTTTGGGAAGGCCTGAGTCAAGACTGTTACAGCAGTCTAACCTACTGGAAATGAAAGCATGAATTAGTTTTTCTAGGTCTTGTCCTCACTGTAAGTGTGCTAATGTTGTGAGGCATGGTAATATTGAAGAGCAACATACAACTATACCTGGATAAATACTAAGACAAGACTGGCTTCAATGTGTGCATGGTTGTGTCTGTGTAAGTGTTTGTGTTTTACCTGAGCCTGTATCTGTGAGTAAGCTGGCGGCTCTTCTGTGGGCTTCATGATGGCAGGCTGTGTGTTTTGGGAAGGGGTAGGAGTGGATTTGGGGGCATTTCCTGGAGGTGCCTGAAAACAAACATAGAAAGGCTATGTTAGCCCACGTAGAGGCCAGTACGTGAATAAAAAAATAAAGTGGGCCATGGTCATATTTTGTCAGTGAAATCCTCTGGGACTGAGAGGTGGAGAAGAGGATGGAGATAGAGGGAATGAAATGAGGACAATGACTCAGAAGTACAGAGACAAAACCTGAACACCACCCACACACACCCACACCCACACCCACCCACCCACCCACCCACACACACACACACACACACACACACACACACACACACACGCTTCATCAAAAATGATGCTCAGTAAGCTGACCGTTCTGGCATCAGTGAAAGGGTTATACTCCTCCAGTCCACCAGGAGGGGCAGACTGGGTCACTTGTGTCACCGAGGGATCCTACAGGGCAGAGAGGACCATATATGTATGTCTTGGGTCAACATTTGAGTTGAACAGCGTAAAGCAGTGTGCACATGCAGCAAAATCTATATTAAAAAAAATTTCTCTATTTATTCATCACAAGCTTTACCCAAGTTTTTCTTATTATTTTGTCAGATTTTTTTGGCAACTGGATAAATGTAGAGCACTCATTTTGGTGGAGAGGGAAATGGAAAAGACTAAGGATAATCGCTAAACAATCTGCATTACCAGGTTGTAGCTTTTACTTGGGACATATTCATTCCCCTGTTTACTGAGCACAGTAAAGTGAAATGGCCACTGTAGCATGCATAAACAGTTGCTTAGCCTGTAGTGAATTGCAATTACACAACAAGCCACCCCGTAGGATGCTTCCCAGAGACAGGGGCAAAGTCCAAAGAGAGTTATACAAGAAAAGTGAGCTCTTGTGAATACTGTGGCCACCCTTCTCTGAAACTCAAACTATTATTATTATTATCATCACTATGATATGAATAAGTTTCCATTTCTAGGCAGCACGAGCGTCGGTAGAGTTATCGCTGCGAAGGTGAAGCGAGTTGAGGGAAGGGAAGAAGAGGAAATGACGTCGGGGCCCTTCTGTACACCTGCTTCAGTGGCCCTGGCTAACCTGTTTAGCAACTCGGGTACACAGCGTACCTCACTGTGGCTAACTAGTTTGCGATTAGCCAGCCTAGCATACATAAATAACACAGCGTTTGCTGCAAGCACTTAACTGCTGTCCGTGACAGGGAGCCGGCTATCGTCCGTCTTTTCCATGGCTATGGCTATTACTGGAAAGATCAGAACGAGGCGTCTTTTTCCAGTAAGTGTCAAGAGAGAGCTACTTAACACCTTCTCCGCCAAAGGGAGCAAGTAAACGAGCTATCGCGCGCCTTTTGCCTTAAGTGCGTTCAAAGTAGCCCGTCCTGCTAACTAGCGTCACACCAACGAAACACACAACGGCCAGGCTATTAGCCTAGCCCCCTTCGCCGGGTCGTTTCAATCGCGGTGGGCCCGGCTACGGCTAACAAGCTAACCGGTTGACGTCGGCTAACACACGCCGACTACCTGGAAGGGATTGCTGAAGTCTGGGTCCGCGAACGGGTTGCTGTCAAAATCGGACATGGCGTTGGCCTTCAACCAGCGTGTTTCCTGTGCGGTGGAGCTCCCCGGTTCTCCAGGGAAGGTTCGGTTCTGTTCTGCGGTCTCTCTGCCACCCTCGCCCAGCAGGCTAGCCAGCGCAGCAGCAGCACCACACACACAAAAAAAATGGCAGGACGGGGCATGCGCGGTGAGCCCCGCTTGGACGATACCCGGTACGTCACTGTTTCAGCACCGCGGACAGGGGCAAACGCATGACGATTAATCATGCGATCGTTATGCCGGAAGAGGATATGTCCGTGATGTTGGTCACCGGTTCAGAGAAGGGGGAAGAAAACAAACCAGGATGACAAATAGCCGGAACAAGGGATTATTAGAACGACATTGCACAGTTTTGTCGATCTAACAGATTCCCCTTTCTTTGCTGTTCACACGCCGCATCCACTTCTCAAGACAAACTAGAATTAGCAACTGGCAACGTGATTTTGGTTTTTTTTTTTGTTTTTGTAACCTATTTCTCTGGACTTGCCTGTTAGTGGTTTTAAGTTCCTGTTATAAGCTGTTGCCACAGTACATGCCTTGATCTCTTATTTTGAAGGCTGAAGAGAGAGCGGAAGTGCTGTACGCAGTGTTGTTGCTGTGGCGTTCTGTTGGGGAAGAATCCAAATAAAGCGGTCCTCGTGTGAAAGTGGAAGCTCCGTATTTGTTATTTTATAGTTTCATACAGTATAGGCGACCTCTACAAACCCTCGGTTACATTGGTGGCAGCGGTGGGATCCGGAAACGTGCAGATCCTCAGAAGTCTCTTCGGAGCGCGGGAATAACAAATACGGAGGTTCCACTTTCACACGAGGACCGCTTTATTTGGATTCTTCCCCCAACAGAACGCCACAGCAACAACACTGCGTACAGCGCTTCCGCTCTCTCTTCCGCCTTCAAAATAAGAGCGCAAGGCATATACTGTGGCAACAGCTTATAACAGGAACTTCAAACCACTAACAGGCAAGTCCAGAAAAATAGGTTACATTTTTGTGTTAAACTGCCGTGAAGACGAACAAAACGTGTCATTTCATCTCTGCAGTTGTCACCGCTCGGCACGGACACATGCAATAGGCCGCGATGGCGCCAACCTCCTGGCCTCGGCGAGGATGCAGGGCTGTGGTCAGCTTCCGTTTGCCCGAGAAGAGCGAGCGCAGGACACACCTTATGTAAGCTGCCTATTGACCTGCTATGGTTACAAATACACCAACAACTTGTAATTTACGGAAAGAGAGCCAAATGATGGACATTTCCGGCTTAACGTTATCGCCATCTTGTATTGCTGATAAGGTAACTGCTGCTTGGTTTTACTGAATATACTTGGGTTCAACTTTTTGGACCTTTTGTGTTTTTGAGGGTAGGTAAGACGACCACCCCTCGGCTACCCTGTGATGACGACATCGACGGCGATGATGATGATGATGATATGGAGGGATTGTTGGTAAGCGGTTTCTGTTGTCTTTTGGTAACAGCTGGGGAGGTTCATCGCTGCCCAATTTCACTTGAACAAAGAGCAGCCCCTTTTTATGAAAGAATCCCATGAACCTTTACAGGTGATTTTTTTTTTTTTATTGGGCCCATCCCACCAGAAGTCATCAGACATTTCCCAATGGTGTGTGTCCCACAACGGTTTGGCGACGTTTTAGCAGTTGCCAAAAACGCCCACTTGGGGGCGCTATGGACAAGTAGGTTTCGTCGCTCCTTCTTCGGGATCCTCCCTCATTTGCCATCAATTTATTTTCATCCAAACGAAGGGTGACCATGTGAAGAACATCAGATCAGTTGACAGCCTGTTAATGTGATTTAAACATTTAAGCACCATTTACTCAGATTAAATTTCAATTGTAGTACAAATGCTATTAGGTGGAAATCCTACAGTATGATACTGACTGAATTTGAATGTTATTGTTGTTGTGTGACCAACTGTTGGGGACATGACCGTTTAATGATATCCTGAGCTATGTATGTGCAAATAAGCGAGCGTATGTCAATACCGTACTACCCCACTGCAATGCTCCTTTAGGTTTATATACTTGAATGAGTGGAACGCAAAGCCACTTTGATAGACTAGCTCTAGACAAACACAAACTGTCTATTCATTACAATCCCACAGCTGCTCATAAACACACACACACACACACACACACACACACACACACACACACACACACACACACACCACAAAATGAGCATTGGTTCCTTCCCTAATCTTCTATTAATGGACCCAATCACAGACTCTATGAATAATCAATGGCCAGTGGTCTGCAACCGCAGTGCTGAGACCTTGAGTGAATCTGAATTTTCCTAATAAGACACGCACACACATGCACACACCTCGAGGCCCTAATAAGCACTAATGCACTATGGGTCGAGAATACGTCACATGGTTTGTTTGCTGCAGAATATGAAAGATAAACATGCTGTGCCAGGTTGTACACTCTGTGTGAGTATGTGTGTGTGTGTGTGTGTGTGTGTGTGTGTGTGTGTGTGTAGAAGGACAGGGTGAGAGAGGGGACCTGTCTCTCCTCGTCTGTTCCCCCCTGACTCTCTAATGTTGGGTTTCACAGACGACTCTGTGTGGAAACAACCGCTTTGGCTAATAGATGCTACATTAGTTTCTTAACCAGCTGGTCATGGCCATTTAGAAATGTTCATTAGGTCGCAGACCGGAGTGGATAGGTGTGATAGTTCCCTCCCCCATTCTTGACTTAGAGAGAAAGAGAAGAAAAGGGAGAGAGGTAAAGATGAAGTGTGTGTGTGAGAGAAAGAGAGTGAGAGCGAGTCGCAATTTAGTCGCTAACATGAAGACCAAGAGTTAAAAGCCGCAGATGCAATTATCCTTGTGTGGTCCTGAATGAAAATCTCGGCATAATTGGGCTCAATTAGGTCTATGAGTGTGATTTTAGTACTCTGAAAGGTTGGATAAGCAGAGCTTGATATTATGGGTAATTAATGCTGCAACATCTGGTGTAATTCTGACAATAGCCTGAATGGTTTGGCAAATGTCTCAAGTATGAGTACAAGTGATAACACAACCTGTGCACGGAAAATGAGCGACGGATTAGGCTGTCCAGTAAACTGAGACTGGAAACTTTGCCCAAAATGGACAAAATAGAGTTTGCTTGGACATAACTATCTGTATGTAAGTGTAGTATTTTCAGACCAGGCTCTCATATACTGTAATTGTTACATGACTGAACATGATCTATCTATCTATCTATCTATCTATCTATCTATCTATCTATCTATCTATCTATCTATCTATCTATCTATCTATCTATCTATCTATCTATCTATCTATCTATCTATCTATCTATCTATCTATCTATCTATCACTCTCTCTCTCTCTCTCTCTCTCTCTCTCTCTCTCTCTCTCTCTCTCTCTCTCTCTCTCTATCTATCTATCTATCTATGTCTGTATGTGTGTGTGGGCTGATGACCAGTCAGAGCACATTACACACTGCATAGGGAAACAGCCCTGTCGCCGGAAAAGCGATTGATTTTCCATTTCCATATTAATGAGCAGATTTGTTAAGAGCCTGCAGGAGAAGGAGAAAATAACAGGGTCTTCATAGGGCACGACATTTATAAATAAAGCTGATGCAGAGAAAAATGGAAATTAAACCTTTTACTTTAATAAATTTGAGGCGTCCTCGGCAGAGCGAGCAATTTGCATTTCCATTTGTGGCCAAATAATGAGAGCGTGGGTCCATGATGAGCCTGCTAGTGCTGCTGTTGGGTCTCAAACAGTCAGGCAATCACAGCACCTCACAGCGCTCCACATCAATGTCATTAGCTCAGGCCTGTTAACTCCACCGCTTGGCATTCTAAGACTATTCGGAGAGCCGGAGATTCCTTTTCTCATCTTGAGAGAGGGGGGGAAAGTGTTGCAGTCCGATGTA
>NC_079211.1:99964826-100037326 GCF_029633865.1 Lampris incognitus
ATGTCTGGGGGCGCCACTGGTCATTGGGCGGCAGGCGAGGAGACACCCTGGACAGGCCGCCGGGCCATCACAGCCCATATCACAAATTACAGATTTGCCTCAGGGGGCTTTACAGCAACACAACATCCAAGGATTGTCAAGAATCCCAAAATAATGAACAGACAAATAAATAATGTTGGCGATACAGACGTCTTGGTTTACGATGTAAGCAGTGGTGGATCTAGAGATTTTTTCCTGGGGTGGCAAAGGGGTGGCAAGACTGTGTCCCAGAGGTGGCAGCTGCCACCCCTTGCCACCCTGTAGATCCGCGCCTGTGAGGGGGAGGGGGGATTCTAAATCGGCGACTTCTGTTTGAGATGAGTTTGGTGTGGGTCTCATTGACCTTCACCATGCATGTACATAAAATATACTTTAAAAACATATTATCTGATTTATAAATGGGGTGGCAACAGGGGTGGCAAGACTGTGTCCCAGAGGTGGCAGCTGCCACCCCTGTTGCCACCCTGTAGATCCGCCCCTGGATGTAAGAGATCCTACAACGATGCTGGGAGCGAGACAGACGACACTGTCGCGTGAACAAACCCAATCTGGAAATTTCAGTGTGCACGTCATGTTGCCGTAAAGGGGTCTACCTGGAACATGATGGTAAATCAACAAATTTTACGACTCAAGACGAAGCTATTTCACCACGAAACGTTTTATATATAACAGCAAACGTGCGAACGGCGGCGTTACGTTACGAAGCGCCGCTACGCTCTGACGTCACGACGTTTGGTTGCGTATGGACCAATCACAGCGTTGTCAGGAGGGGATTACGCCACGGCGTCTAAAGCCTGTAAAACACGTGGCGTGGGAGATTCTTCACACACGCAACAATGCCGTCGCAAAAAAAATATATGAGTATTTCGTCACAAGCTGTTAAATTTTTGATGAAATTCGGCGAAGATGGGCGGTCCGTGAGATGAGGGAGCTCCTTAACTTTAAAAAGCGGTCGGCGGCGCCGAACCAAGCGTCATCGACCGCCATTTTGAAAACACTCCAGTGAATCCATCACCCTGAACCGCTTATCCTGCTCTCAGGGTCGCGGGGATGCGGGAGCCTATCCCAGCAGTCATCGGGCGGCAGGCGGGGAGACACCCTGGACAGGCCGCCAGCCTAAAGACTCAAGTAAGTGCCGAGATTTAAACGAAACGACCAGGAAACAGCAACAGAGCGGTATGGGCGGCGGCGGGGTGTAGTAGTCGAGTAGCGTTCAAGTAACACCGAGGCCTTGCCCGTGTGAACACCAGAAGCTACCGTCTTTACCCGAAAATCCCCGCAATTTATTTCGTTAATGTTTACGGAATGTGAGTGAGAGTGCCTATAGAGATAAGCCGTATATGTGAGCGATGGAAACCGTCAACGGAGCCTCAAAACTCATCCCAACAATGTTGTGGAATATGTTTGAAAGCAGCTTAAGACACCCACCCATCCATCCATTCATCCATTATCCAAACCAGTGGCGCCCCCAGACATTTTTCATAGGGGGGGGGCAAATGGGGCCACTGAAAATCTTGGGGTGGCACACCAAAACCAAATGCCATGACTGAATTTCGGGAATTCTATGATGCTGTTGTAGCTGTATAGCGTAGTGGAAAACTCAATGTGAGAGTTAAGAAAAATATACGTTATTGATTTAAATGAACAGCACCTAATGCAAAATATCAGATAGAAGCATATTATGCATAATCAGAAGCATATTCTGCTGGGGGGACCAGCGGGGGGGCCAGGGATAGTATCAGGGTGGCCGTGGCCACCCCTGGCCACCCCACTGCTTATCCCGCTGTCAGGGTCGCGGGGATGCTGGAGCTTATCCCCGCAGTCATTGGGCGGCAGGTGGGGAGACACCCTGGACATAACAGGGCCGACACACACAAACACACAAGCACACAATACGCATAAAAAAGGGCCCTACCTGGGCAGTGCTCACACACAGGAGAAGCCCCGCTTTGAGAATAGGTCAGATAAAACTCCATTATGTTCAATCCAAAGTCTCATCCCACTAGGAACAAATGGCTGCTTGAACCTTTCCTCACACATTCTGGGAAGTGTAAACGTAGTGAAGTGGCTGAGCTATATTGGCCCTAATATGAACTTTAGACAGCTCGTTCAGCTGCTCGAAATTGCACCCAATAGTTTTACCAGGTTTTTTTTTTTTTTTTGGATGATCTTTCCCAGCCTGTAGTCACCATCGTTTTATTGATTTCCTTTCCTATAAACAGGATGAGGGTGAAACGGGGGAAACTTAGGAGGATGCTTTTGGGGAAAAATAAAGCGAAGCATTTCACAAAAGCTATAAAAACCACACCAGAATAGTTGGTGGTTTATACGCTTGCATTTCAGTGGTGTGTGTGTGTGTGTGTGTGTGTGTGTGTGTGTGTGTGTGTGTGTGTGTGTGTGTGTGTGTGTGTGTGTGTGTGTGTGTGTGTGTGTGTGTGTGTATATAAATGTGCCATGTGTAAGCTACGCGATGACTTAGACCCATGTTTTATGAGGTGTGTACATGTGATAAAAGCACTGAACAGTTAAAGTGCTTTTCTACCACGCTCAAAGCCATGTGTCAGCACTAGACCACTAAATCCACAGTTCCCTTGAACGGTCTCCTTTCCTCTGATAGTCTATCATTCCTCTGTTTCAGGTGGCTGGCCACTATGGCTGACAGGGCTGAGTCCTTGAGGAGATCATGTGTCTGTGGAAAGTACAGGAGGCACTGATGTTTGAGCTTTTTAAACGAATGTCCCCCGTTATTGCTCCTTTCCCCGCTGTCTCCGCCTGGCCCCTTTTTCAACATCTCTATGACAGTGGACCTATGGCTTGGAGGAGTGCTGTATTGACATATAGCAGTAAATGGTATTGTGTTTATATTGTAGGATATACCCTGATACATGGGAGGATGTGAATGATACTATTATATTGTTGACATTGTTTTGGTCTTTCGTCTTGACGGCTTCAGACGAGTTCCTTGTTTTTCACTTGCATTTTCACCTTCAGATTTTATGTTTCACTTCAACCACTGTTGTATATGAATAGTAATGTGGAGGGTTAGAATATATTATGGATAAAAAGCCCCCCCTTATTATTTCATGGCTGTGAAACCTTACTGAGAAATGCCTCCCATTTTTGCACATATGACTTACTCTCTTTCTTTTTCAAACCGGTTTTGGATGAAGCTGAGATGAATCTCACTAACGACCTGGGCTCCGTGCTGCAGCGCTGCTCTGAAATTAATATCTAAGGAATGGAGATATACGGCAAATAGATGAGAATAGGAACCCGATATTCACTCTGGGGTACCATGCGCACGTACACACACACACACATGGGCATACATGCGCACACATATACTGCACACAGACCCTGACAGGCAGGCTATTATCCCTCAGCCCGGGCTGCCGTAATTGGCTATCGCTTTTTACAAATGTGGCTCCGTCTGACTCGCATATCAGCCCCTCGTCTCATCAACCGTGTAGGG
Organism: Lampris incognitus; assembly: GCF_029633865.1. Lineage (NCBI taxonomy): Eukaryota > Metazoa > Chordata > Actinopteri > Lampriformes > Lampridae > Lampris > Lampris incognitus. The sequence continues at coordinate 99,968,338 of NC_079211.1, forward strand.
GTCACCATGTCCGTGTCTGTGTGTGTGTGTGATTGAGTGTGTGTGTGTGTGTATCTATCTATGTATGTGTGTGTAATGTGTATGTGTGTGTATATGTATGTAGGGGTCACTGGTGTGCCCATCCCTCTCATGTCTCCATTCCACATCCTCATTTATATGTCTATGCTAAACGAGCCAACGGATGCTAAGTGTCTCAGTGACTGGCTTCTCTTTAGCGGGGCCGAAGTATTTAGCCATTAGTCTGCTAATGGCATCAAGATCATTTCTACACTGGCTAGCTGATGATGAAATATTAGCTTAGCGCCGGCCATCATTAGTTAGTCTGGGCCTGCCTTGGAGGTCAGGTTCGTCTTATTTCTCACACACACGGATCAAATACAGTTAGAAACTGAATGTGCAGATTAATTTATTCATTTGGGTGTTCCCGTACTGGTGAGAACAGTTCAAAAGTGATACATGCAGGTGTTTCATAAATGGTGCAGTATTAAGCTCTGAAACAGGTCCTGCATACACCGTTGGAGACGAGACATAGATCATTTAATTTCCACATACACTGGCTTCTTAGTGCTTCTCTGTTTAGCGAGATGCATATAACCCTGCTAGAAAAGTCAAGTAAAATAAAATGTATTTACTAAAACCAACACGTAAAAGTGAATCTCTCTCACAGCTGCTACAGGAATAACCTCTTAAGCGGTGTGACTTGTTCTCCTGGCTGATCGGAGACTCCCTGGACCTAAATGCAGAGCTTGATTCAGTCCATATATTGAAAAATGGATTGTCAGATGTGGGTGATTTTAGAAGCTGTTGATATTAAGAATACAGTCATAAAAAGAAGAACAAAATGGTCATTAAAAACAAGTCGTTGGAAAGCCTTGCTGGTCCTCCATGGATTACAAACTGCACCAGTTAGAAACACTACAGTGATTTAAAACATGTGGGGTTGCCTTTGCTGTAAGGACAAAAGTGTGCGGCATGTTAAACTGTGTGCCTCTGTCATGAAGTTGCATAACACGGGAGGCTATAATTGCTTTTGTTTCCCTGGAATCCCCGCTGTCAATCAAAAATTATGTCCGAGGTTGTCTATGTAACCAGCACGTTTGTTTGAGTCTTCTACCCCCCCCCCCCGAAATACCCTGCTGAGATCGTTGGCATGTGGCATGCATATTACAGACTAATGAATATTCAAGCGTTCAAGGAGCACCTACTCCTCGGCCATAGTTTGTTCTGAATAAGTTGAGAGTGAAACACTCGAAATGCCAATTTACTCACCTCCTTAATTGCGTCAGTGGGATGATGTGTGGTTTATGAGGGCTGCAGTCCTCTTAAGAACATGATGAACCGAAGAACATGACTGACCCTAGACTGGGCCGCCAGGATTTGGCATCCAAACAACTATGTCAACTAACATTGGTTTGGGAATTCTGTTTTAAAGGGAAACAATCACGATTTTCAATATTATACATATATTATACAGTGCATCCGGAAAGTATTCACACCCTTTCACTTTCCCCACATTTTGTTATGTTACAGCCTTATTCCAAAATGGATTAAATTCCTTTTTTTCTCATCAATCTACACACAATACCCCATAATGACAAAGTAAAAAAGGTTTTGTAGAAATTTTTGCAGATTTATTAAAAATAAAAAACTGAAATATTGCATGTACATAAGTATTCACACCCTTTCCTATGACACTCAAAATTGAGCTCAGGTTCATCCTGTTTCCACCGATCATCCTTGAGATGTTTCTACATCTTGATTGGAGTCCACCCGTAGTAAATTCAATTGATTGGACATGATTTGGAAAGGCACATATCTATATAAGGTCCCACAGTTGACAGTGCATGTCAGAGCAGAAACCAAGACATGAAGTCAAAGGAATTGTCTGTGGACCTCCGAGACAGGATTGTATCAAGGCACAGATCTGGGGAAGGGTACAAAAAAATTTCTACAGCTTTGAAGGTCCCGAAGGGCACAGTGGTCTCCATTGTTCATAAATGGAAGAAGTTTGGATCCACCAGGACTCTTCCTAGAGCTGGCCACCCAGCCAAACTGTTTCACACGTCAAAATGAATCAATTAACCAGATCGTTACGATGAAGATCTATTCGAATCGGGAAAACGATTAATTGAACCCAGCCCTACAATAGCCACTGCATTTGTTTACTGGCGGATCTTGACCACCCAGTATTGCGACCACTCGTATGCATAGCGATGACATACAGCAGCAACCAATGAGGTATAGCTGGCTGACCCATTTACAAATGATGAAAACATGTTAGTGCAAGCCCTCCCGGATCCCATAGAGATTGCATTGCAGTATCTGCAGTTCCAAAAAAATTGCCTTACCATGAAAGTCTATCAGAGCGATCTGGGTGATTTTCAACCAGAATGAAATTGCCCAAAGGGGGGGGGGTACTCTAAGGAACATGACTTGATGCTGATTGGAGTGTGATAGTCATTCGTAGGACAAACTGTCTAGAGCAGTCATAGCTAGCATAACACTGTGGTAGAATGTGATAGAAAACTTCCCACTCCCTTTCCCCTTTGGTAGTGAATCACCCAACTGCCCTAAGGAACAAACCACCCCATGGTGTGATGCACTGTGTGTTGTGAGACATTCCTTCTGTAACCATCATTAAAATCTTCTGTAATTTGTGCCACAGTAGACCTTCTGTCGGTTCGGACCAGACGGGAAAGCCTTTGTTGCCCTTGCGTATTGATGAGCTTTGGGCGGCCAACACCCTCTCACCAGTTTATGGTTTGTTCCTCCTCGGCCCACTGTTGGTAAGTACACACCACTGCTGACCAGGAGCAGTCCACAAGCCTTGCCGTTTCGGAGATGCTCTGACCCAATTGTCTGGCCATAACAATTTGGCCCTTGTCAAAGTTGCTCAGGTCTTTACTCCTGCCAATTTCTCCTGCATCCAACACGTTGAATACAAGAACTAATTGTTCGCTTTCCATCTAATCTACCCAGACCTTGGCATGTGCCCTTGTTTGGGGATGGTCAATGTTATTAGGTTCACCTGTGAGTGGTCATAATGTTTTGGCTCATCCGTATATAGACAGAGCGAGATAATGTTGAAACTCGTGATTGTTTCTTTTTAAAAAAGTAAGAACTCTTGGTGTCAAGTACATAATTACTTTACCACCAGGCGGGGCTGTGGAGCCAAATACACATTAGGGGTAATCGGGTTGATTTAAACCCAAATTCTTGGAAGGCAACTGCTTGCCTATCATACTTTTGCACCTTGTTAATCCTTAACCAAAGAATTAACCCTCATTACCACTGTAGGAATAAAGATGAGCCCTATCTCCCCCTCTTGCTCCCTGTCTCCCTCTCTCTATCTATCTGTAATGGGAATGTCTGGGGTCAGTGATTCAGTCTCGTGTCACCCCACATAGTTCCTTTGGCATTCAGATTATTCTGACCTCAGATCAGCCCTATCAACTGACCACTAAACCACTTTAAATCCCAACCTATCCCATAGCCAGCTGCTCCCCACAGAGGAAAGATTGCCTTCTGTCTTTCAGCTTGTCTGTCTCTCTGCCTCCATCTGGAAGCCTGAGGGACCAGCTACTAAAAGCAGGGAAATCCACAGAAATATTGAAAAAAACAAAACAAAACTGTAGCATGAGAAAATATGTTCTTGAAAAGCTTCAATTTAGAGGAGAGAAACTGAACTGAACTGAATGCTGTGTGTGATATGAGCTTTATACTCAGGTGTGATTTAAACCGGGGCACCTCTAGTCTGTAAATAACATACCCCAGCTTTAGTCTGGACACGAGAGTCAAGTGCTCTCAGCCAGGATTGTTGTGGAGGAGTGTGTGTGTGTGTGTGTGTGTGTGTGTGTGTGTGTGTGTGTGTGCGCGCTTGCATGCACCTGTGTGTGCTTGCGTGCGCATGTTTGTGTGTTATTTTGGTGAGTCTGCGGTACATGCACCATTCAGGCATGTTTTTAACACATGAATCAATCAAGCGCCATGAATTTGAACACTGCCGTGAATTTTGTGCCTTTAGTTTCTCAGTCAGAAAGTCCAGTATGTTTGATGCTTCCAACATGAGTTTTAATGCTAGCTGTTTTGTAATGACTATGTGTCAGACTGACACCTGGCACTCAGCTGCCATAACCAGTCTATCAGATCACTTGACAGCAACAAGATATATAGAGAAAAACAGGGGAAATGATCCTTTTCTATGTGTGCTGTACAGCTCAATATCTGAAAATTACCTCACAATCAAAATATTGCCACAAGTGCAATCATGAATGCCATAAATTCCATGTTGCCTACACCAAATTGCACTACCCTCTCTTTTGTGTCGGTGCCTCCTGTGTGGAGGTGGTGAGCCTGTGCTTGTGCATTCAGATGAACGTCCGGTCTTATTGTGTGTGACCTCCGTCTCTCTGGCTGTTTGCTGTCTCGGATAACATTTTGACATTCCAGTCTCCTCTCTCAGACACTCCGATGCCTCGGACCCTGGGTGGATGGGGGGCCCAATGATAAGGCTTCACTCACAATTAGCAGGCAGGAGCAGGGAGGCGAGAGGGGGAAATTGAACTGTCAGAGAGAGAAGAGGAGAAAAGGAGTGGAGGAGAGAGGCGGGTAGAGGAGGGGGGGGGGTTTGACCCCATCCTGCAAAATGGAGCCCGTCATAATTTGTTCATTTGGTGCCCATCAGGCTCTACCTTCCCTCTCTGCTGACCTCCCTCCCTCTGTTTCACCCCTCTCTCATGCCTCTTCTTCTCTCCTCTTTCCCCCCCATCTGTCATCTTCCTTTTCACCTTCCTGCATCCCTTCGCTCACCGCATTGTCCCCGCCCTCCTTTTTAAGAGAATAAACAGCCTTGGTGTATCATATTCATTAGTTATGTCTCATACTTATGTAACCCACTGGAAAAAAAGGGATCCGGTATAGTTATAAAATAATTCAATAAGAATTCATAATTTTTCTTTAATTTAATCTTTGTGTTAGATGTCTTAAAATTATGTAAGTCCTAATCATTTTTTTTTTAACATTTTGTAGTGCAGTTCATATAGCACCATTTCCTGTTCCTTCCAGAAATGACAGAATTTGCTTGATCACTTTGACACACGATGAAGGTTGATTACAAGAACATGATTCAGATCTCCTCATAAGATTAGAGACTTAGGCATGGTGTTGAGGCTTCTAATAGTGGATCGATGGACGAGTTGTCCACGGAGCATGTAGTTGCAGATTTTATTTTTTTATTTTTATTTTTTTTGGAGACTGCTAGGTTTTTGCCTGACCTGGTAACATCAGGCAGGACCTTTTGGGAACACGTTGGATTCTCTTGGACCTGGAATTAAGGATTTCCGACCTTTGGGAGATGGCGAGCCACCTAACTAGATCATCTTACCTGTAGTCAGTGGTGTACTGGCCATCAGACATTGCGGGACAAATCCTGGTGGGCCGCCGCATCGGTGGGCCAGTGGACCGTCAAAAAAGTCCATGACAGGCCCTGTGACCTGTGTGCCTGTCATTCGGGGTGCGCATGGCGTGCTGTGTGCGTGTTCCAGGAGTGGGCTCACTCGCCAGTCACAACCAAGTTAGTTAAAGCACGTTAACATTCTAGTCTAGACTAATGCAAAAGTAGCGTGCAGCAGTGAGATGGCCAACCAAAGCCATGGACAAGAAAATGTCAAAAAGTAGAGGAGGGGCTGAAAAAAATTTGAGAAAAAAGGAAGCAGGCTTTAGAGGCAGAGGCTTCCGAATGTAAACAAGCACAAAACCGTCCACACCCACGGCACACCTGTGCCACGGGTGTAGGTGGAGCAAGGCAGTGTTCAACGAGAAAGGTGGGGGACCAGCAAGTAGCGACTATATTCCAGGGATTAGTCATATCCTAAAAGTGTAATGAGTAAAACTAAGATAACTATATAGCTAGCTAGCATTGGCATGTCCTTACCTCTGTAACTTTGTTTATTGTCCACCGTGTGGCCATACATCAGTTGTGATCGCGTCCTTCTAAACGTCCCGCTGAGGTCTTTGCGACGCCCCACAGTGGCAGTTGTGCGTGCGCGCTGTTGGGGGGGGGGTCAACATATTGTGTGGGCATCAGCACTTTCTAGTGGCCAGCACTAGAGGAGCAGGCTAATTATAGGCTAGGCTGCATGTTCAGTTAAAACTGCTGTAACTTGTTACAAAACGACAAGCCATGCTGATGGCCTGTTACAATACAAGTCTGTGCCTACTGAAATATGTCCTGGAATTGACATATGCTACTTTCCATTGCAAAAGTGTGTGAATACATCAGAATCACCTGTTAACAATCTACTACTACTTTTGGCTGCTCCCGTTAGGGGTTCGCCACAGCAGATCGTCCGTTTCCATCTCTTCCTGTCCTCTGCATCTTCCTCTGTCACACCAGCTACCTGCATGTCCTCACCACATCCATAAACCTCCTCTTTAGCCTCCCTCTTTTCCTCTTGCCTGGCAGCTCCATATTCAGCATCCTTCTCCCAATATACCCAGTTTCCCTCCTTCGCACATGTCCTAACCATTTCAATCTTGCCTTTCTTGCTTTGTCTCCAAGCTGTCCAACCTGACCTGTTCCTCTAATATATTAATTCCTAATCCTGCCCTTCTTCGTCTTCAACAATCTTCAGACATCACCTGTCAACATAAAAGACTATATCATTACCGGCAAGGACTAGGGTGCTAAATCTAATGGGCTATGTCCTGTAATTACATTGCCCCCATCAACTGTAACTGACTGTGGTATATATTTACTATACTGTACATATGTAATCAACCCTCACCGACACCCCACCAACTCTACAGGTCGAGACCTTTCAAACGATGTATTTGGTTCAGTCCTACGACAAAGTGTTAATTTTAACATTTCATGGACACAGCCTTGGCCCTTTGGAGGCCCAACTCGTGAAATGAAAGGTCTTTAGTTTTTTTGTCTGTTTTTGTGGGAATAGTGGCAAACATCATTTAAGGTAATAATTTTTGACCAATTCAAAACCAAACTATTAATTTTGGCCTACTTTGAAGCTTATTTTCCTGATGAAATGCAAGATCTTAATTTCAGACCTAACCCTAACTCTGTATTAATGCCCTGGGTGGTCAGCAGGATTGCAACATGTAAATGTGACTAAACAAATAAAAACAAACAAATATAATAGCTATTATCAGGAGAGGTCCTGCTCATGTAAAGTATCTCAGTCAATTATCTCTATCTATGTATCTGTGTATCTATCATCAGACATCAGGGGCCTCATTTTAAGATATTTTTGTTGTACAGTGACATTTCTTCTTTAATCATGACTTAAGCAAAACCCTTACAATACACAATAATAATTAGGTGGGCCTGTAATAATAAACAGTTGCGATGAAAGTGCTAAATAATAACAATAAATCTTAGATAGACATAATTATTGTTATTATTTAGCACTTTTATCCCAACTGTTTATCATTACAGGCCCACCTATTTCTTTTACTTATCTCATGTACTCCAACGCATGGCACAGGAGGTTTTTAAGTGTGTGTCTGTGAAGCCAAAGACGAATGTCCATGTCAGTGGACAATAAAGATGTCTATCCTATTACCTATTCTGTTAATCAAATAATTGTATATTAATCGCTTTCTCATGGAAATAATAATAATAGCCAATTAAAACAACTATAACGACAGTAACAATGTTTAATATGGGATATGCACTCAGTAACCTAACCTTTTCTGGTTATGTCGGGATGCTGACTGCATGTTCTGGCTCTGTTGACGTCCCAGAGCACTCTGGCTGTAAACAACAAAATTACTATGGAAGGCCATTTGAGCAAATAACCTCTTAGAAATTTCTTGTTTACAAGGCATTAAAATGCGTGTTAACACGTAGAGTTTGGTCGTGTTAACACGTAATATTTTTATGCCATTTTTACGCAGTAAACAGTTTTTTTGGAAGTCTCCTGGAGCATCTACCAAAAAGTGTCCCACATTACCTGAATTCACCCTATAGTAACCGTTCTGGTCCATACTCTTCCTTTCTAGGACCCCTATTAGACCAGAATGGAACAACTCATTAGCTGTGACAGGTCTTTGTGTGTTAACACGCTAAAACTAGACATCCTAAGGGGTAGAAAGTCCACACGACGTGTTAACATGTCAATATTTGTTGAGTTAAGGTATAAAAATATTACGTGTTTGACCAAACTCTACATGTTAACACACATTTTAATGCCTTGTAAACAAGACATTTCTAAGAGGTTATTTGCTCAAATGGCCTTCCATAAAAGCCTGGTGCATCTCATACAGATGCTATAGGGCGCCTCGTGCGTCGCTATCAGACGCCGAGGGACATGTCAAGGCGTCGGTATTTTACCACCTGATTAAGACCGGGTTGATCCCACCTATACACCAATTGAAACACTTGACATTTTTATTTAAAAAAAACAACAACTTTGTTTTGAGGGTGCACCAGGGTAGTGACGATAAGTCAATATTTGTCCACTAGCTGAAAGACATTGGACAAATATTGAATTTTTCTTTTATTTTTGTGGGCAGCTACTGTGAATTTCATTATTTTTAAAAAACATTTTAATACATTCTATTTTCATGAGAATGGTGTTCCAACTCCTCTGTTTGTATTCTGTTTCTATTCATTTGAATTCTCTAACGAACCTAATGGCTAGCACGGCTTAGGAGGTGGAGCGGGTTGTCTAGTGATCAGAAGGTCACTGGTTCGATCCCGAGCTCCTCCAGAGAGCGTGCTGAAGTGTCCTTGAGCAAGACACTGAACCCCTAACTGCTCCTGATGAGCAGGTTGGAGTCTTGCATTGCAGCCTCCGCCATCAGTGAATAGGTCAATGTAAGACATACATTGTAAAGCACTAGAAAAGTGCTGTATAAATGCATCACTTCTTTTTTTTATTGCATTTTTGCACAGGTTTATAAGACAAACGGAACACAATGTGAACGTGCCTGTGAGTTTTACCCTATGAAAACCAAACCCACCAACCAATAACCCACCCTCAACCCAACCAACTGCACCCTAAATTGGAGAAGAAAAACACACGTACTAGAAAAAAAAGATTGTGTGTGTGTGTGTGTGTGTGTGTGTGTATATATATATATATATATATATATATATATATATATACATATAAAATCCAGTGTGAAGTAAATTCTTTATGAAACCGTACAAGCCTGTTTCATGCCATTTTGCTCCTTATTTGTTGAGCACTTTCCCTACCGTTGAGTGTTTCTTTTAACAAATATATATATATATATATATATATATATATATATATATATATATATATTACATTACAGTTATTTAGCCAACGCTTTTATCCAAAGCGACATACTATATATATATATATATATATATATATATACACACACACACACACACACACACACACACACACACACACACACACACACAAAAGATGATAATCATAATATATGCATACATGTAAATATATATACACACACACACACCCATATACATATGGGTGTGTGTGGGTGTACATACATACATAAAGCATACATACATACATGTTAAATAAATAACAAATAGAAAATAGAATTAAAAAAAATTAAGAAAGAAGGGGATGGGGGAAGGGGAGAGGAAAACAGGGGGGAGGTAAGCCATCCTCAGGGTCAGGTAGAACTGTCAGATTATTTATATTGCCCCAGAAGGGTCTCCATGTTTTATTAAAGGATCTCAGGGAGCCTTTAAGGGAGAATTTGATTTTTTTTTTCAAGTTTGATACAATGTAGAACCTCTTTAATCCATCGGTCATGAGAGGAAGGTGAAATATATTTCCACTTTAAGAGAATGAGACGACGGGCCATTAAGGTTGTGAAAGGCAGGACCTTTTGCAATGGTAAGGGAAAGTTTATTTCGGGTGGAATGCCAAATATTGCTGTAAGTAAATTAGGATCAATGATCATGTTATAAGCATCCGCCAGAGTTTCAAATATGTTTGTCCAGTAGTCTAGTAGCCTGGGACAGGACCAAAACATATGTATAAGGTTAGCGGGTGAGTGTTGACACCTATTACAAGCGACTCTGACGTTGGGGTACATCTTTGCTAACCTAGCATAATGGATTCCATGCAGAATCTTTAATTGTAGCAGGCCATGCCTGGCACAAATTGAGGATGAGTGGACCAGCTTAAGAATGTGATTCCAGATATCTTCTGGTAGCTCAGTACCTAGGTCTATCTTCCAGGGGGGTTTTGTTTCGCCAAGAAGGCCTGAGTTTAGTGAGTCAATTAGGCCATAAATAGTGGAGATAAGGCATTTCTGCTGTGGATCCAGAGTTAAAAAGATATCCATTGGTGACTCAGGGGGGCGATTGGGGAAGTGAGGGAACTGTCTTTGTACAAAATGCCTGATTTGAAAAAAACAAAACGTGGGAATTGGGTAGGCCAAACTGAGTGGAGAGTTCGGCAAAAGACATGAATATACCATTACTGTAAAGATCATCAATGCCACTGTTAAACCAAATTCGGAATGAATAGTCTGTCAATGAAGGTCGAAATGTACAATTATTAAAAACTGGGAGCATGAGCAGAGGGCCTATGCAAACCAAAATGTTTTCTGAACTGGGCCCAGATTTTTACTGACTGTGTAACTACTGAATTTGTACTGAAAGTAATGGGTAGTGGCATTTGGGAGCAAATAACAGAGCACAGTGAAAAGGGGGCAGATAACTTCCATGCAGCCCCAAATAGCAGAGTCATCATCTGGATTATGCAGCCAATATAGATTCTTCTGAAAATTACAAGTCCAGTAGTATTGTGTGAAGTTGGGGAGTGCAAGACCCCCTATATTTTTTGGGAGCTGTATAACAGCCTTCCTAATACGGGTGCGCCCAGTACTCCAAATGAAAGAGGAGATGAGTTTATCCAGGTCAGCAAAAAAACTTTTTCTTAAGGAGAACTGGAATGTGCTGGAAGAGACACAAGAACTTATAAGTAAAATGAACATCTTGACCATACCTATGCAGCCTGCTAAGGATAGGGGCAAACTAGGCCAACGCTACATATCCGTTACACATTTTTTTAGTAGGGGGGCAAAATTTTGGGTGAAGATGTCTTTTAAGGATTTCGTAATAAAAATCCCAAGGTATTTAAACTCAACGTCTGCCCTTCTGAAAGGGAAGGCTGAGTGTGGGAGTTCCTCATCCAGAGAATTAACTGGTAGCAATTCACTTTTATTGAGGTTCAGTTTGTATCTTGAGAGTTTGCCAAGCTGATCCAGGATGCGCAACACGGTCGGGAGGGAAGACATCGGATTAGAGATGTAGAGCAGTAGATCATCTGCATATAGCGACAATTTGTGGGTCAGGCTTAGCCGGGAAATACCTTCAAACACCTTGTCCTCGCGGAGCCAGATGGCTAGAGGCTCGATCGCAGCAGTGAAAGCGAGCAGCCTTGTCTCATACCACGATGCAGGGGGGAAAGGAGAAAAATGTATATTGTTTGACTACACTGAAGCCATAGGGGCAGTATAAAGTAGCCTTATCCATGAAATGAAATTAGCACCGAAACCAAACAAATTTATCCAAAATGTAAAAAAGGTACCTCCACCCTATCAAAGGCCTCTCAGCGTCCAGGGATAGCACAACCTCTGGCATGTGTGAGGTGGTTGTATTGAGTATATTAAGAAGTCTTCTGGTGTTATCAAAAGATTGTCTTCTCATCATAAATCATGTTTGATCTGTTGAAATTATTTGGGTAACTGCTTGCTGAAGTCATAGGGATAAAATCTTTATGCTAGAATTCTGTAGTCGATATTTAAAAGGGCCATACTAGGTCTGTAGCTACTGCAGAGTGCAGGGTCTTTGCCTTTTTTAATCAGCATGGTGACTGAGGCCTCCGATAGGGTAGGTAGCAGGCGGCCATTTTCGAATGCTTCATTATACATTTTTTGTAAGGTAAAAGAGTGATAAATGGCTTAAAAATTTCAGTGGCGAACCCGTCAGGGCCGGGGAGCTTTACCAGATTGTAATAAATTGATTGCCTCATGTATTTTGTTTATAGATATGGGGTTGCCCATTGTTCTAACTAAGTTGTCATTCATTTTTGGAAATCTCATCCAGTCAAGAGGCCAGTAAATGCATCACTTTTAATGGGTTACACTAATATTTGTGCTCAATTCATTCATTCAAATAATCAAACTCTATTTATATAGCACGTGAAAAAGGTGATACCCATCCCTTCAGATGAGCACGGGGAAAGCTACATGAAAAAAATTACATTGACTAAAACCATCGAAAATATAAAAATATGCACAGCAAAAATGACTAAAACTGACTAATGAACCTTGGTTAGTTAGGTACAAGTGCATGTTTACGTGTGTGCCTGTAAGAGTAACGGCGGGTAGGATATTGCTCCCCGCAGCCAAACGCTTATACTGCAGCACATATTTCATTTTCATTAATTGCACCAGGTGGAGGTGATACAAAGAAGAAAAGAAGAAGAAAAAACACTAAGCGTGAGGCTTGTATGAGTTCGGAGTCAGGAGAAAGGGGTCAGCAGGACCATGGCCAATGTTGGCCCTGTCTCTAAGGAGGATGTGATGAATGGTAATGTTAATGTTAAATAAGCAGAGAGGCTTTTAGCAGCCCTGTATTTAAATGTCAAACGCTGATGGGCCCTAATGAGATAATACTGCGGAGAGCAATTAGCCTCCTATACACAGAAGCCTATTCATGTTAACACACACAGATGCACACACACACACGCACACACACACACACACACAACCCTGAAAGGGAAAACCAGCTGCAGGTTCAGGTGAATGGGAGGTGGACCTTAATGAACATACTGTATAACCTTTACATTAGAGCGAGCGGGAGATTACTTCCAGGGCCATTTCAAAGAGGCTAACTGCATATGCGGATCAATTTAGAGGTGAAACGATAGTGTCAAATCAGAAACTTTTCAACTAAGTCCTTTTTAGGCCAACTCATAATGTGGCTGCTGTACTGTCACATTTGACAAACTGTGCTGTCACACAATATAGACCTAAGTGCGTTTTTGGCAATGTGTAAAACCAATAGAGAGAGATGCATCTAACCTTGTCAGTGACTTACACCTTCTGAAGTAGCACAAGGGAAAAGGCTCCTACAGCAGCTTTTTACAGCCTCCGGCTTATACTTGCAAGAAGCTTTTGCAGACGGCCTTCACAACCTGTTTTCAACTTAATAAAATCACATGCTCAGTCTTTACCCAGAATCCTCGGGGAAAAAGAAATATGCAGCAGCACTGTCATGGCCAGCTTGTTGAGGTTATTTGTACCCACAACACTCAGCGATTTGAGGGGCAGCAGTTTACTATGTGCTAACATGAAATGATTAAAAACGGAACCAGAACCTGAGAGCAAATGCATAGAAAATGGATTACGCTTCCTTTTACCACAAAAATGGCTAACAGGGAGATGCAATCCTATACAAGTGATTGCAACAGAAAATGGAGACACTTCTTCCACTTCCCATCAAGGCAACTCAAGCAGTCATGACAGGGAAGACCAATTACAGACAATTGTGCACTGGTTTGCAAATAAGTTGGTAGCTTGTCAAGCAAGCCGATGCACATTTCAGTGGTGGAACAATGCAACACTTCTTTTGGTCTGCAAACTCATCATATTGCTCATGCAAATTAGCCAAATCATGTTTCCTGCAGCAAGAATAACACGGCTTAAAGTTCATAGTCAACTATCTGCACAAACTAAATGTTAAATGCACCAAATGTCGGTTTCTTAAGTTGCATGTCCACCCGGAACCATTTTGCAAGGCACTAGCTTGTCTTTCTTATTGAAAACCTTTCAGAAAGGAAAATAGAAAGAAGGGGTACCCACCGAATGCCATTATTAAGTTTTTTATTTTTTGTATTGAATTTGCCGAGACTCTGTTTTAAAGGTGACTCCCGTCGACAAGGTATGTGGGATTTTATAATGGACATTCATAAGGAGAACCTTTTTTCTTTTTTGAAAGAACGATCATTTTCATAATTTAAAGGGAATGGGTGGTTATTAGCTGCTCGTTTGACTTATTCCAGCGATATGTTATGAAATAAATGCATATTTCTTTCTGTGTATCTTCTGATGGTCACGTGAAATAAAAAGAAACGGAAAGTCTGGAGTGATCTTCGTTAAACCTCTCAACAGAACGGCATTGTCTGTGGCATTGCTCCAAATCTTTATTTTTGACATTGTGATTTTACTGTGTGTGGCTATGGGCTGAGCTGAGCAGTCATTACTGGAAAAACACTATAGATTTTCATCTTTCTGATTCCATTTCTGTCTCTCTGTTACTCTCTCTTGCACACACACACACACGCGCACACACACACACACACACACACACACACACACACACACACAAATTCCTTTGCACTGAAATCTGGTTTAGTACACAGTACAATAAGTGAGTTGTGATATGTCAGCAAAAGGGTTTGTGTGTGTGTGTGTGACAGAGAGGATACAGGTGTTGTTAGCAAGCTCTGAAGGTGACTGCTGGTCTCATCCATCAAACAGGCTTTCCTCAGGCTGATCCCTAATGGAGTCCCTCAATCAGAGCCGCTCACTGTCAGTCGCACTGCAACAAAATGAGAAATCAGGCAACTGGTAGCGCAGCCAAGGTTGGGAGTCATATAAAGGGGACAAAGTGATAAAGACCAGCTCGTGTCCAGCCTGTTGATTAGTATTGAGTGATCTCAGCGCTTTGGCCGTTCATGACATAGAGAGGACATCAAGCTGGGCGACGCAGCTTCTCCGACTCGACGCCGTTCAGTTTCTCATTGGCTGGCACACCGTCGGGCTGTGCATATTGGATGGTATGCAAATGTCTGTTCACAATTAGTCCACGTATAATGAGTCAGTGGAACAAGCAAAAAAAACCCCAAAAAACTCAAAAGTGTGTCAGAGGTTATGATTTCATTTTGTAGGATTTACAAAAGTAATGTGAATGGGACGGCTAAATGGGCCCTCTTTATTTATAAAAACAAACTCGGGCTAATTTGGTTATGAAGTGTCATCATACTTTTCTTTGAGTACTAGAAAAGCGCTATATAAGATTGATTTATTATTATTATTATTATTTTCATTTCCGTGGGCCATTATAATGACTTGAGGGCTGTCTCGACAGTGTCCGCTGTAAACGAAACACTCAGTGGGAGGGAAAGTGCTCAACAAACGAAGAGCAAAATAATCCAGTGATTCAAGTAATTCTTTAATTGACAGTACAAGCCTGTTTCATGCGATTGACAGCTGATGATTGCATCTTTATATATGTGTGTGTGTGTGTGTGTGTGTGTGTGTAGGGTGGCGCAGTGGTTAGCATGGTCGCCTCACAGAAAGAAGGTCCTGGGTTCGAACCCTGGGATTTTCCCATATATATATATATATATAAAAAAAACCTCATTAAATTAAACACTCAACGGTAGGGAACATGCTTAACAAAGGAGAAAAATAATCCAGGATTATACATATACACATACATACATATACACACACGCGTGTATATATGTGTGTATATATATATATACATACATACACACACATATACGTACACACACATGTATGTATATATATACACGTACACACACGTGCATGTGTGTATGTATGTATGTATATGTATATATATGTGTATATATACACACACACACACATACATACATACATACATACATACACACACACATATATATACACACACACGTGTGTATATATATATACATACATACATACATACATACACACACACACACACACACACACACAGACAACAATACAGAAAAGTGCAAAGGCCTCCTCCCTTTGTTAAGTGCTGTTTCGGGGATGTGATTTGAGGAGCTAATATGTAAAAAGCCTTCACCTGCTCTCTGTCTGCAGCTACTCATTCTCTCAGCTTGAAAAGCCGAAAGCCTTTATTGCTGAAAAGGCCGCTGTTTGCTCGTAGGGTCTAACAAAACGGTGTACCAGATTCCCCCCAGGGAACGCAGATGAGAGGGGATGTGACGCTGTGGCTTCAACAACACCGAAGGAAATGAAAGAAAACCCTTAAATAGTTTCACTGCGTCTGTGTTTGCCTGCATCTGCATCCTGTTTTCAGATGCTGCACTTTACATGTCCGCATGCCCAAAATAACCTAGATTCCCCGTTTTCGATGACAGTGTCATATCCGGTTCATCCCTCCTTTGTCCCTTGTGCAGGCCAGGGTACTGGCCTGTGGATGTGAAACGTGATATTAATAGTGGTGACGGTGGCTATTGATCGGGAGGCCTACACACGGCATGATACATACAGCTGTCCGGTGGTGGGCCTACCCATCACGATAAGTCAGTGTCAGAACAGGAGCAGCAGGGCCGGTGTCAGTAGCGCCAGTGTCAGTAGCGCCAGGCAGAAATTACATCTAAAACCGGGTCATGTTGTGGCCTTCCTCCCGTTGTACTTTTTGAGAGTTTTGTGTGGCTCCCGCGTCGCCTGCTGAGCATCTCGTGCCTGGTTTTTGGGTTGGATTGTGACTCCAAAGAGAGAGCAACCCACGATCTGCATGCCTACTTTTTGTTGGACACCTTCATTTGTTCATTCATTCAAATGCATGTAAACATTTTGTGTTTTTTTTAGACGTTTTAGTTGGAAGTGTCGCCACCAGCCAGATCAGTACCGGAGACGCGCTCCATCCACTGGGCTGCAGAGCTGCTCTTTTCTGCAGTCGGGTACTGGTCCACCGATGTGATGAGCGGATGTGTTTTCAGGGCAGCCGCCTTAAACGGCTGTTTGCGGCTTTTTGATAGCCTCCTACGGCGGGGCTTACGCCTTTCTTTCACTCTCCCTTCACCCCTCCGTTCTCTCCCTCGCTCGCTCGCTGACTCTGGAGCTAATGAAGGCTCCTTGGTTACAGTCCATGATTATCATACAGATAGGATCATATCCCATTGATTTTATGCAGATGATCACCTTTCTGTGTACCCAGGGCCGATGGCGGTAGTAATTTACAGAAGAAAATCAATTACCTTTCTCATCTGCAGGAGTAATTGTTTATTATTTTCCTATTAGACAAACAGTGTTGATCAATGTTATGGAAAGATTACCCATGAATACCATCAACATAAATAGATTTGCCTTCGACATTAGCTCTACCTTCCCTTAATGACCTGTACAATGTCAAACCAATGCCATGGGCCGAGATTTAAGCGCCGAGTATGAGTGATAGGTCAGTGTGTGCTCGTTTGTATGTGTGTGTGTGTGTGTGTGTGTGTGTGTGTGGGTCCATGTCTGCGGTGAATAGATGTGTTTGCGAAAGGGGTGTGGGGTAGTGGGACGCAGCGAGGGAATCTACTTCTCTATCAAACTGCACCCTTTGTATTCTCTCCCCCCCTCTAAACATCTGAGAGAGAGAGAGAGAAAAACAACCCCCACCAGCCATCTCTTCTCTCGGTCGGCCTCTCAGCGGGAGGAGGTACACAGGTTCCCCGTCTCCCACATGCAAGCACGCAGGCCTGGACAGTGCGTGGGGACACGGAGGGTTGGCGGCATGCTAGGGAGACAGGAGAGTAGCGTTTTTTAAGACCGAAACACGAGGCCCTGCGCTGACACTGTTGTTGTTTTACAAAACAGCGCGTGCTGTTGATGTGAATAGTCAGCGGCTCCCCCGGCTCCATCCCGGGCTTCTCTCCCTATATCAGTGTCGATTGATCCAGACACAAACTAATCACTATTACTCACCGCAGTAATTGGCCTGGCCCAGATCACAGAATAGCAACCCATCGACTGGTCCGGAGGATCGATACTCTGATCAGAGGAGGTGGGAGCAGAGAGGAGGGATGCAGAGGGAGGAGTAGGGAGGTTTTCTAATGCGGGGGGGGATCAATCAGAGAGTGAACGATACAGTCCCTGGGTGTGTGCGCAAGTCGACCTATCGCATCTGGCTACAGCGACCCCCCCACCCCGCTTCCCAACTTCCTTTTTCTTTTTTTCTTTACATTTGCTGTGCCCCTTCGCCCGCTCTCATAGCTCGGTTCGACTGTTCGAAACTCCGAAAGCTCGTTCGCAGAGTGCACAATTTCACTCGTGCCGCGGTGCCCATTTTAAGCGGCGCCTCGCCGAGTCGCCTTGTCCGTCTCATTTTAACGGCGCTAACAGGTGGTCGCAACACCTTGAGCGCTCAGTTGTGTATTCGCGGCCCCTCGGCACCGCCCCCCCCCCCCCGCCATCCAGACCTCATCCACACAGAGCCCATTTCTCTCTCAACCGTATCTGTCCTGCGGCTTTGAGGAGGCTGCTGCTCGGCCAGACAGAACACTGAGCACAGATCCGGCGTGCTGGCCCTCCTTTCAAACGTTCTCATCTCGCCGGCTCCCCCGACACCGCTCCTGTCTCACCTCTCCCTCTCAACACCTCCTCCCACGCGCCTCCCTCTGCTGCCCCTCTCACCCTTGATTTTTCCTTTTCCTCTCCTCCTCTCTTTCTCCCTCTTTCTCTCTCTGTCTCCCTCTCTCTCTCGTGCTACCTCTTTTTCTCACCGCCCCTCCTTCTCACTCGGTGGTTGTTGATTGGGTGTCTGAGTGCTTGTGGCAGCTGTGTGTTGTGTGTAATAGAGCAGAGAGGCTAGTCTGAATACAGCGATGGGAGAATTTGTTTATGTGAGAGATGCATAGATGGAGACAGGTCTCCAGACGCTGTGGGCTCTCTCTTGCTGTCAACCCAAATTCAGGACCTGACAGGAGATCTGAGATGGCCAAATATGCCAGACGCTCGCCCCAAATCCCCAAGCTGTACCCCCAGAATCGACCCGGCGTGTGTGTTTGTGTTTATTCAGATTTGACACAATGTTTCGGGTAGTTCGCGTGCGCGCCCGCGCGCGTGTGTGTGTGTGTGTATCTTTGTACTTGATCAGATCCTGCTATTGTAGGTCTGGGCCAGGGTCCATTACCACTGAGCGAGAAAGGAGAAAGGGTCTGCCAGCCATTTTCTCTTTTCTTCCCATCCCATTGATCTCTCCTTTCTCTCTCACTCTCTCTCGCTCTCTCTCTCCATCTTGTGTTCTCTCTCTCTCTCTCTCTCTCTCTCTCTCTCTCTCTCTCTCTCTCTCTCTCTCTCTCTCTCTCTCTCACGCTTTTCTGTTAAGTCTGTTCAGCGAGGCAAAGATTCGGGTTTCATTGCTGCTCCCAGATGTGTGTCCAGCTCAAACACTTCATTTGGCAATTTCATTCCCCTATCCTTGGTGTATGTGTAAGTGCATTTGTATCCGAATGTTTGCGGTAGTTTGTCCAAGTTAGCCTTGTCACTTCAGCCTCGCATCCTCGCGGGGACCTTACGCACGCGTGTCACTATGACGTGCAGGGGTAATGTATTCAAATAAAGGGTTTCAATCGAATAACACCGGCCTTTATGTCCATATCGGGCCTCCTTGGCTTTCTGCTACGTCGGCCGGAGCGGCGGGTGCGGCGTCCTGTTCGGGCGGTAACGCGACGGCACAGTTCGAAACGTGGTACAACCGAATGCATACGTTTCCCTAAATGGAAACAAAGTAATGTATTGGAATAACGCACTTGGCGGGGGGACACTAAAGCGCAATTAATAAGGGCTGAATTCAGAGCGGTGGGCTGGCTCTAAGACAGTTGTTTCCATTAGAATCTATGCTTCCATCAACGCGGGCCCGCCTTCGCCGGGGGGGAAAAACACAAAGGCCGCAGGCTGAAAGCCACGGCTTCTCGCCACGTAGTGGCCTTTTAACTGCCTTAAGCAATCACATTAGATGCTCCTTAATTATCCCGCGCGCTCCCTCTGCCGCGCTGCCTTCCTCGAGCCCTGCCACGGAGATGGTGTTGCGTTTGCTTACCGCTCTGCCTCGCCTAAGTGTTTGCCTGCATGTAAATTAATCTTGATTCACTTTACCCTGTCCTGCTGAGTGCTACAAATTACCCTATAGCCATGAAACAGCACAAGTGAAAAAAGCCAAATCGCTGCACTTGATAGGATGTTGCTCCTGTGCTTTATGCCATTACATTAGGGCTACATAATGAATGCTCTCTTGTGAAAAGCAGGGTGTTGTAAGTTTTTAATTCAGCCTGAGCGGCGAATGTTTGTGTATCTCTCTCTCTCTCTCGCTCGCTCCCTCGCTTACTTTCTCCCTCGCTCCGTGTTTCTCCCGAAGCACCATTAATGAGCGAGGCCTCCCCGGGTAACTATGAGGCATGCTCCCTCTCTCTCTGTCTCTCTCTCTCCCTCTCTCCGAATGTCAGCATCCATCACTCGATTTACAGGGGCTCGACAAAATTAACCGCCTTTTGTGCAGTAGTCACCCTAATTGGCGTAGGAAGAAAAGCTTTTGACACAAACACAGGCAACACATTCACTTACCACAGCACTTGTCTGTGCATGGATGTTAATGAGGAAGAGGTCCGGGCTTTTTATTCAGCGGAACAGAAGCAGCTCCCAGCTTGAGTGCTTCATTTTTACCCCGGCTGCTCTTCACAAATCTTCCTGCCGTTCTTTTATTGCCTTAAACTACGGTTTTATGTTCTCTCTTCGCTGATGGATGTTCACTCAGTGCTTGCTTGCTTGTCTGGTGAGAATAGCTCCCTTAAGAAGTCGGTCGTACGCCTGTGGTCGCGGTGAAAAACACTGTTTGAGCTCGCCATATTAGTCTGAGAAATGTTTCCACTGCATATGAAATAACCTTGACTATTGACAAAGCAAGGTCGCCGTGTGTGTGTGTGTGAGAGAACATGTGTGTGCATGTTGTGGACGTGGGTGTGTGTTTAAATCAATGACAGTGAATGGGAGGAACCCCTTTACAAACCCTCATCTTTCATCTTGAATAACCCACTATCATAAACAGCCGCTACTCATCAATCTCACCTCTGTCCCCGATACACACGATGCAAAGCTGGAAGGCGAGCCCTATTTCCCCTCTCTCTCTCTCTCTCTTTTTGCAGACCCAATGACATTTTACAACACCGCCACGCGGGTACGGAGCGCGCGCGCGCGCGCATGCGTACGCACGTGTGTATGAATGTTGCACCCTACACAAAATGCGAGCAAAGTTTGCGCGGTGTCTTGCTTGTGTTGCAGTCGCGCCGCGAATCAGTTTTGATCAACACGTTCGCTTTCCTCCGCCATGTTTGCCTGGTAGCAACCTGCAGCCCTCCTGGAATGTCGAGCTGGGCGAGGGGAGGGGGGGTGCAGTTCCGGGGCCCGCCACAGAGGGGCAGCGCGGCAGCTTGCAGCTGCCACGGGCGTGGGGAGGGAAATGAAATAAAAGTGGAAATAAATCAGGAAAACCAGCGCGCACACTTCGAAGAGGTAAAGATTGAATTATGTTTAATGATGTCATTTGAGGAGGAGTGTGTTATATTATAACAAATGATAAAAGTGTGCTTTAATGAGAAGTCATAAAGAGTCGGTAGACAATCTTATTCGGTGGAGTCGGAATAGACACACAAGGTTCCTCAGGGTTGAAAAAGAGCAAAGTGACTTTGGGACCCTTATCAAATGCCTGTTTATTATCGTTCACAAATTCAATGACAAATTGCGTAGGGTGTGTGGGTGTGGGTGTGTGTGTGTGTGTGCATTCTTAAATTTGAGTAAGGGTGCATGGCCCAAGGTCATGGTAAACATTGTACATCACTAGCTCCAGGCAAGAGTGATAATCCCTGGATGAATAATAGATGGAGTATATAAATCTATTAGCTACCACAAAGCTGATAAAGACATCTATCCCCCTGAATGGAGGGATTACCAAAGACCCTGTGTGTGTGTGTGTGTGTGTGTGTGTGTGTGTGTGTGTGTGTGTGTGTGTGTGTGTGTGTGTGTGTGTGTGTGTGTGTGTGTGTGTGTGTGTGTGTGTGTGTGTGTGTGTGTGCAGGTTTGCCTTATAAAGGTGACAGCCGACAGAAACCTTAATGAATCAGTGAAATTTCACGTTAACTCCTGTCACCCATGTTACCACCTTCCACCCTTTATCTCTTCAGAATTACTCGTCTCAGCTGAACCATTTTTTTGCACTCATTTTTCACCGAACGACAAGTAGATTTTGATGAAAAGGGTCTTTTATTGAAGGGTTTCGAGTTGAACCCGTGCTCGGCGAAGTGTGCGCCGGCCAACTGTTCTTTTCTGAACTAAAACCAAACAAAGTTCTCAGTAACAGCAAAACAAAGGGTGCCACAACAATTAGATGCCAACAATGAAAGATCATTACGTTATAATTAATCCTCACACAATTCATTAAATACTAATTCCATATCAAAATAGGGAGAGAAGCATACCATCAATATGCTGCCTTAATTAGAGTGTGATTGACAGCATGCTGGATTAGAGAGTTTTCTATTTACATCATGACACTCTGTGTGTGTGTGTGTGTGTATGTGTGTGTGTGTGTGTGTGTGTGTACTTTTGTATTAGAGTATTTATATGTGTGTTTGTGTACTTTTGTAAGTGTGTGTTTGCGAGCATACACGTAATATATACATATATACATGTGTGTGTGTGTGCACGTGTGTAGGTGAGTGTGTACATGTGTGTGTGTGTGTGTCTGTACTTTTGTATTAGAGTATTTATATGTGTGTTTGTGTACTTTTGTAAGTGTGTGTTTGCGAGCATACACGTAATATATACGTATATACGTGTGTGTGTGCACATGTGTGTAGGTGAGTGTGTTTGTGTGTGTGTGTGTGTGTGTGTGTGTGTGTGTCTGAATCTATCTGCGTGTGAAGTGGATGGATTTTCTTAAGTGTGTAAAAATAAACTCCCCTCTGTCTGTTGACGGTAATTAGAGTTGTTCCCCGTGGGGCTGCTGGGACAGCCATGTTAGGGGGGCATGATCTGTGCTAATTGTCGTACATGAGAGCCCATTTCGGCCTCTGATAAGCACTGCAGGACCTCTGCCCGTGTGTGTGTGTGTGTGTGTGTGTGTGTGTGTGTGACACAGAGAGAACACGCACGTGTGTGTGTTTTAGGGGCCTGGTCTGAAGCTGAATGGAGCCATATGACAATGAGTCACACCCTGAGTGCCGTTGCTAGGATACAGCATCTGAGGCATTGTGGAGGGGTGGTGCCCGGGTACTCCATCTTCCCCCCCCTCCTTTCTCCCCCACTGCATCCTCCCTTCTGCCCCCCCCCCAACCCCTGCCTCTGCCCCATGGGGTTTGGTTGAATGGGCCAGGCTGACAGGGGCTGAATGGTTTGGGGTGACAGGAGGGTGGTGTCCTATTTGTCCCTAAATGCTTCTCTATAGACCCTGATAATAGACTGGCTGCCTGTTACCCTTCCCCGCCCCACTCCACCCAACCACCACAACCACCACCAGCCCCGCCCCCGGTCACCTCCACCACCTTCACCTACTCTGTCTCTGTCTCCTTGTCTCATTGCCCCCTCCCAAACTGCACTTACTGTGTCTCGCTTTCCTTCCGATCATGTCTCCTTCTCCTCCTATCTCTCTTTCTGTCTCTCTTTTTCGCTCCCCTTCTCACGCT
Source organism: Lampris incognitus (assembly GCF_029633865.1). NCBI lineage: Eukaryota > Metazoa > Chordata > Actinopteri > Lampriformes > Lampridae > Lampris > Lampris incognitus. Next base: position 99,991,800 of record NC_079211.1, read on the forward strand.
CATCCCCTCTGCAGCACATCCCAAACTTGTTCTACGATGGCTAATCGTTTGCTGCTTGTATTGTTGTGTTGTGCATACGTGTGTGTGTGTGTGTGTGTGTGTGTGTGTGTGCACAAGTCTTCAACTTTCAGCTGATTTGGATGTTTGGATGACGTGGGCGTGCATGTAAAAGCAGAAGGCCAATGCCTCCAGCTGCTGTCAGTGATGTGGCGGGTCCTCCAGGTCGGCCCCTGTCCACATTCACAGACGCGTTCGATGCCGGTCTTCTCGTGCTTTGCCGGTGTACATAGCCAGAGAAAGCTTTGCAGACTGTAGTAGGCCCGTCGTTTCTGGGGCAGGGTGGTGAATGGTGAGAGGGGCCGTGAAGCGCCTTCGTGACGACCGATCAAATCCCCAGCATATGAGACAAACAGAACAACGATGACGCGATGGCGCTACTGCCGGTCGAGCACGAGGAGAGACGGAAAAGAAGAGAGCGCATCGAAAACGATAAAAGCGTCTCTCTCTCTGGAACCGTCGCACACGCACGTTTCTCAGAAAGAGGGCCCACCGGACACCAGCGAAGCCACAATAGAGCGCGCCATCTGCTTCTGCTGTGTGGGGGAGTGGGTGGGACAGGGGCAGTGTGCAGATTTACCGACATCAGATGGTTCAAGAGTATGGGCCTTTATGGTAAACATGGAATTCTGTTCACCGGAGTGCACGTGCACTCCCGTGCACGTGTCTATGGGTGTGCACCTGTACCTCTTTGTGTGTGTTTGTGTGTGTGTGTATGTTAGGGGTCAGGAGTGAAGATGTTATCCCCTGGTCATTCATCACTGCGGTGACACGCTCTCCCTTGCGCTCCGGTACGCACAGGCAATGTTTTATAAAAGAATAACACGTCAGCGGGCGCCCGCTAGTCATCCATTACCACTCGCACCGCACAGCCTGTGGGAGACGTGCACTGGAGCCCACACAGAAGCGGGTATTGTGTGTACATTGCAGTGTGCAAGGCATTCAGATCTGGGCCGCTTTCCACGGCTCCCTCTTATCGGCGTGTTGCCATTTCTAAAGCTTGTTCAGGCCATCTCCGTTTGAGTCCTCCTGCGCGGGTTATGCTCTCCTTGGAAAAGAACCAGTAAGAGTGAGGTAGAAGGAAGTGAGCGATAGATAGAGGGAACGAGAGGGAGAGAGAGGGAGAAAGAAGGGAGAATGCAGAGGGAGTCGGGGTCTGATAGATGGAGGAGGCCCTGAGGCCAGGAGCCGAGTTGGTTTATGGGCGCTGTGTGGATCTTGAGTGTTGAGTGCGGGGAGGGAAAATGTCTTTATTGTCACTCTCACCACATGCGTACACACTCGCAGTTTGAGGCTGCCAATACACGGGTCATCACTCATCCAGCTGACAGCTGCTGCAACACACACACACACACATGCACACACACACACACGCACACACATACACATGCACACAAGCAGCTGTCAACTGGATGAGTGGCGGCACGGTGCCCCAGTGGTTAGCACTGTCACTGCACAGCCAGAAGGTTCTGGGTTCGAACCCCGGGGTTGTCCAACCTTGGGGGTCATCCCAGGCCGTCCTGTATGTGGTGTTTGCATGTTCTCCCTGTGTCTGCGGCTGGTTTTCCCCGGGTGCTCCGGTTTCCCCCACCATTATAAAGACATGCAGGGTGTCCGAGCAGCGTAGCAGTCTATTCCGTTGCCTACCAACACAGGGATCCGGGTTCGAATCCCCGTGTTACCTCCGGCTTGGTAGGGCGTCCCTACAGACACAGTTGGCCGTGTCTGTGGGTGGGAAGCCGGATATGGGTATGTGTCCTGGTCACCGCACTAGCGCCTCCTCTGGTCGGTCGGGGGCGCCTGTTCGGGGGGTAGGGGGAACTGGGTAAAATAGCGTGATCCTCCCACGCCACACGCTACATCCCCCCTGGTGAAACTCCTCACTGTCAGGTGAAAAGAAGCGGCTGATGACTCCACATGTATCGGAGGAGGCATGTGGTAGTCTGCAGCCCTCCCTGGGTCAGCAGAGGCGGGTGGAGCAGCGACTGGGATGGCTCGGAAGAATGGGGCAATTGGCCGGATACAATTGCGGAGAAAAGGGGGGGGGAGTTGGAGTTGGTCCCCGGGTGCTGCATGGCGGCTACCCACCCTAGCTACACAGCTAGGATGGGTTAAATACAGAGCGTAATTTTCCCACGGGGATCATTAAAGTATCTCGAAAATCTCAACACACACACTTAAATCAGACTACCATTTGCCAAATGATTCAACACACTATAATACATGTTGATGCTACACCACATGCGTCCTCAATATGGCACAGTACTATGGTCTGTGACTAACTCCTAGCGGGCCATCAAGTTCAAGAACTTCCACTGAGTAGACAGACCCCGATGGGAAACAAACAGGCACTCAAACTCATGACATAAAAAGCCACTGTGTTAAGGCATCGGTATTCTGTACTTGACAGCTTGCGCTGTGTAAGATAGTACAAGTTGAGGACGCAGTAAATTATTAAGCTCCTAGACCAGTTTATGAGGACTATTATCTCTCAGTTAGTCTCAGTTTTATGTGCATTTTCTCTGGGCTGGCCTGGAACCATCAATTTAATGCTTTCATAAAGCAAGGTTAGATAGCACTGAATCATACGGAGCACTTGCTGACACTCTCCTCCGGTTTAGAGCTAAAGTCACAAAGAGGAGATGAAAGTAGATGGGGGAGAGCGGGGCGATGACAAGTACAGAGGATGCCTTTTTACGGCGTCTGTTTAGAGCCAATTTAGAGCAAAAGTTTTGTTTTGAAATGCGATAAAACTATCGAGAAGCCGCACATAACACGTACACGCCACTAGTGGGTTTTTTTCCCAGTCCGCTCCGGGGGCCTTGTTGAGGAGCAGTTCATCACCTGACGCCGGTTCCTGTTCATGTATCACCTGACGCCGGTTCCTGTCCAGGTATCACCTGATGCCGGTTCCTGTCCAGGTATCACCTGACGCCGGCTCTTGTCCATGTATCACCTGATGCCGGTTCCTGTCCATGTATCACCTGATGCCGGTTCCTGTCCATGTATCACCTGATGCCGGTTCCTGTCCATGTATCACCTGATGCCGGTTCCTGTCCAGGTATCACCTGATGCCGGTTCCTGTCCATGTATCACCTGATGCCGGTTCCTGTCCATGTATCACCTGATGCCGGTTCCTGTCCATGTATCACCTGATGCCGGTTCCTGTCCATGTATCACCTGATGCCGGTTCCTGTCCATGTATCACCTGATGCCGGTTCCTGTCCATGTATCACCTGATGCCGGTTCCTGTCCATGTATCACCTGATGCCGGTTCCTGTCCATGTATCACCTGATGCCGGTTCCTGTCCATGTATCACCTGATGCCGGTTACTGTCCATGTATCACCTGATGCCGGTTCCTATCCAGGTATCACCTGATGCCGGCTCTTGTCCAGGTATCACCTGATGCCGGCTCTTGTCCATGTATCACATGACGCCGGTTCCTGTCCAGGTATCACCTGATGCTGGCTCTTGTCCATGTATCACATGACGCCGGTTCCTGTCCAGGTATCACCTGATGCCGGCTCTTGTCCATGTATCACATGACGCCGGTTCCTGTCCATGCATCACATGCATGAAGACCGATCTGCTTCTCTGTCTTCACAGCCCACTGTTCCTGTCAGTAGGCTGCTGCTGAGACACAAAGACTTGGTTGTGAGGCCAACCAAAGAATATTTACATTAGAAAAGTTAACGGGCAGAAATCAATGAAGGGGCTTTAATAACCCGATACCCAATAAACTGGGCTGAAGCTGAATTTGCTGGTTATGGACACCACACAGGTTTCCAAGTAGGGGCTCAATACAAGTCTGATTTCATTTCACCTTGTTTGTGGGTTGTGTGTGTGTGTGTGTGTGTGTGTGTGTGTGTGTGTGTGTGTGTGTGTGTGTGTGTGTGTGTGTGTGTGTGTGTAACCAATCTGCTCTAGTGTGAGACATGATGGCCCTGTTACTGGGAGGGCAGAGAGGGGGGTGCGTGAGGGGGAGAGAGAGAGAGTGTGTGCGTGAGAGAGAGAGAGAAAAAGAGAGGGAGAGAGTCGGGGGGGGCTTGGTAAGACTACCGATGTAGTGCAGGGACTGGTTGAATAACCTCCACGGTGGCACTGGGTCTGCCCACACCCCCTGACACACCAGCACATCCAAATCCCGTCTCAAAACCCATTTTCATTCTTTACCATTTCAATTGATATGATTCGCCTGTGTGTGTGTCTGTTGTGTGTCGTCATGCCTACTGTTGTATGTCTGGACTTTGAGCACTTTGTCTTTGTTATACTTGTGAACTTGTACACCACTTAGCTCATTTTCTGCATTTTCTGTACCTGTGTGTGTGTGTGGGTGTGGGAGAGGGAGAGAAAGAAAGAGTGAGATAGAGTGTGTGTGTGGGAGAGAGAGAGAGAGTGTGTGGGGGGGCAGGGAGAGAAACAGAGAGAGAAAGAGTGTGGGGGAGAGAGAGAAAGAGAGAGAGAGTGTATGTGTGTGGGAGAGAAAGAAAGAGAGCGAGATAGAGTGTGTGTGTGGGAGAGAGAGAGAGTGTGTGTGTGTATGGGAGAGAGAGAGAGTGTGTGTGTGTGTGGGGCAGGGAGAGAAAGAGAGCGAGAAAGAGCGGGGGAGAGAGAAAGAGAGAGTGTGTGGGAGAGAGAGAGAGAGAGAGAGAGAGTGGGGGGGCAGGGAGAGAAAGAGTGTGGGGGAGAGAGAGAGAAAGAGCAAGAAAGAGAGAGAGTGTGTGGGGGGGAGGAGAGGGAGAGAAAGAGAGAGAGAGTGTGTGTGTGTGTGTGTGGGGCAGGGAGAGAAAGAGAGAGAGAAAGAGTGTGGGGGAGAGAGAAAGAGCAAGAAAGAGAGAGTGTGTGTGGGGGAGAGAGAGAGTGGGGGGGCAGGGAGAGAAAGAGAGAGAGAAAGAGTGTGGGGGAGAGAGAGAGAAAGAGCAAGAAAGAGAGAGAGTGTGTGTGGGGGGAGAGGGAGAGAAAGAGAGAGAGAGAGAGAGAGTGTGTGTGTGTGTGTAGGAGAGAGAAAGTGTGTGTGTGTGGGGCAGGGAGAGAAAGAGAGAGAGAAAGAGTGTGGGGGAGAGAGAGAAAGAGAGCAAGAAAGAGAGAGTGTGTGTGTGGGAGAGAAAGAGAGAGCAAGAAAGAGAGAGAGTGTGTGTGGGGGAGGAGAGGGAGAGAAAGAGAGAGAGAGAGTGTGTGTGTGGGAGAGAGAGAGAGAGTGTGTGTGTGTGTGGGGCAGGGAGAGAAAGAGAGAGAGAAAGAGTGTGGGGGAGAGAGAAAGAGAGAGAGAGTGTGGGAGAGAGAGAGAGAGAGTGGGAGAGAGAGAGAGAGTGTGGGGGGGCAGGGAGAGAAAGAGAGAAAGAGTGTGGGGGAGAGAGAGAGAAAGAGCAAGAAAGAGAGAGGGTGTGTGGGGGAGGAGAGGGAGAGGGAGAGAGAGAGAAAGAGAGAGTGTGTGTGTGTGTGAGTTTGTCGTGAAAACTATAATACAAACATACAGACAAGACAGAAATGAGAGGATTGTAATGCAAACCGGAACACACACACACACACACACACACACACACACACACACACACACAGAGGACTGTCCGCTGGTGTGTTGACTGGGTGTGTTGTGACAGGCGTGGTGCAGCAGGCTGTAGGTTCTTTTGTCTGGCCTTGATGAGCGTGTCATTGAAGGAGACTGGGGGAGACAGAAGGCCACATCAGTATTTAAATAGCCTGACATCTCCGCCACCACATATCGGTAAGGGCTCCCCACTTTTCCAACGCTGAGCTTGTCTCCTATCTGTCATTCAGTTCCTCTCTTTTACCTGCCTGCCACCCCGCCCCCCACCGCCCGCCCGCCCGCCACACTGCTTTCCAGCTTTATCAGGTCTCTGTGCCTTCTTGGTGGCTGGGTGGGTTTATATTAGTGACCATGTAATTAATTCCTTTTCTGTTTGTTGTTTGTGCCAGTGTGAGTTGGGGTTTATGTTGGCGGCGTTGTGCTGTGACTGCCATGCTGTGCCTCAGTGGCTGGTGTAAAATATCAGATTCTCTGTAGTTCTGACCGGGTTTTACAGCTGTGTTGCGGCTCAGTGTGGTACCAGGCCACGGCTCGGGTCTGATGTGTAATTTTCCAAGATCTTCTGCGGTGATGTCCCATGGAAATGAATTTGAATCAATGGCCTCCCTCAGCCCCTGTGCCTATCAACTTGTTTGTGCGCATGATTCTGTGTGTGTGTGTGTGTGTTTGTTTGTTTCCCAGTTCCCCACCATAAGAAATTCTTTTACAACTGAAATATCACACATAACTTGTTTGTGCGCATTATTGTGTGTGTGTGTGTGTGTGTGTATCTGTGTCTGTATGTGTATGTAGGAGAAAATGTGTGTGACTGTGTGTGTATGTGCGCATGTGTGTATGTGCATGCGTGTGTGTGTGTGTGTGTGTTTGCTTCTGTGTCTGCATATGTATATAGGAGAAAATGTGTGTCACTGTGACTGTGTGTGTGCATGTGTGTGTGCGTGAGTTTGTGTCTGTATCTGCATTATGTAGGAGAAAATGTGTGACTGTGTGTATGTGCATGCATGTGTGTGTGTGTGTTTGCTTCTGTGTCTGCATGTGTATATAGGAGAAAATGTGTGTCACTGTGACTGGGTGTGTGCGTGAGTTTGTGTCTGTATCTGCATGTGTATGTAGGAGAAAATGTGTGTGACTGCATATGTGTGTATATGCATGTATGTGTGTGCCTGCGTGAGTTTGTGTCTGTGTCTGCATGTGTATATAGGAGAAAATGTATGTGACTGTGCATGTGTGTGTGTATGTGTGTGTGTGTGTGTGCGTGAGTTTGTGTCTGTCTGCATGTGTATGTAGGAGAAAATGTGTGTGACTGTGCATGTGTGTGTGTATGTATGTGTGTGTGTGCGTGAGTTTGTGTCTGTGTCTGCATGTGTATGTAGGAGAAAATGTGTGTGACTGCATGTGTATGTATGTGCATGCATGTGTGTGTGTGCGTGAGTTTGTGTCTGTGTCTGCATGTGTATATAGGAGAAAATGTGCGTGACTGCATGTGTGTGTATATGTGCATGCGTGTGTGTGTTATCATATGTGTACAAGCTACTCATCATGGCAGCGACCCACTCTGTCCAAAGGCGTACTTAGACGCACAAGAAGTCTGGAGAAGCGAGGCGCGCGTCGCGCCTGGCTTAATTGTAAGTCTGATTTGAATGAGAAAGCGCCTTAATAAAAGCCCCATCAGAGGCGGGGAGGTAAAAGGTTTTCCCCTTAACAAGAGCTGGACTAAAAACAACCTCCAGCCTGAAGAGGTGCGCTCTGGAAAGCATGGATAAAAACCTTTTTTGTCAGCGTCTGTTTATTTGTGCGTGCGTGTGCGCGCGTGTGTGTGTGTGCGTGTGTGTGCGTGTGATTTATTCCGAGCACAGGGCAGGTAAATTGAAGCGGGCCTTTCAGGTGGGTTCTCGGCTCCGGGTCTAATGAGAGCAGCGTTTCCCGTCTCTCCAAACAATGCGCCGCTGTCTCTTAAGAGCCCCTCCGCCGGCCCGCAAGCCTAGCCGCGCTGCATTAGATCCGTGGCCGGCACCAGCCGCCGCGGCGAAGGAGCCCGCGCTTCTGAAATGGCTGTTTGATTCTCTCTCCCCTGCTTTGCCTCTAAATGAATGATTTATCGGCTGTCAATGAGGAGGCCAAGCGTAATGGACAAAAGCCGCGCCGCGCGGTCCCCAGTCAAGAGGATGTTGTTGTGGCGGTTCTCTTTTGAGGATCTCCGCCGCTCTGTCCAAAAGCCCTAATGAAGAGTAAACAGCCGTTTCGCCGGGCAGACCGAGGATTATTTGGCCGTAATAGGAGCGCTATGACTTTACGTTTAATAGGGACATCTCGCACAATCAGGGCTAACACAAATGTTTGATGTCGTTCATGTTATTTTTGAGATGTTATGTGGGGGGGGGGCTGCACAATGGCGGCATACTCGTCTGGTGGTGTTGTTATTATTGTAACCTATTTTTCTAACCTTGCCTGTTAGTGATTTTAAATTCCTGTTATAAGCTGTTGCCACGGTATACGCCTTGAGCTCTTATTTTGAAGGCGGAAGAGAGAGCGGAAGCGCTGTACGCAGCGTTGTTGCTGTGGAGTTCTGTTGGGGGGAAGAATCCAAATAAAGCGGTCCTCGTGTGAAAGTGGAACCTCCGTATTTGTTATTTTATAGTTTCGTACAGTATAGCCGACCTCTACAAACCCTCGGTTACATTGGTGGCAGCGGTGGGATCCGGAAGTGCGCAGATCCTCAGAAGTCTCTTCGGAGCGCGGAAGGACAAAGCGCGAGGGCGCGCTTCCGGGAGAGGGTGACGACTGTAAACTACTAATAAGACACGTTAGTTCCTAGCTAACGGGTCTGACCCTTTAGCCGAGCGGTTAGTGATGTCGCCTTGTGGTGCAGTACACGCCGTAACGAATCCCGCAGCGGGCAAGAAAATAATCGGTTATATTGGTGGCAGCGGCTTATAACAGGAACTTAAAATCACTTAACAGGCTAAGTCCAGAAAAATAGGTTACATTATTATTATTGTAACGTGTATGGATCAGTAGACACGTTGGCCGCTGGCCGGCGGGTTTGACCCTTTAGTCGAGCAGTTAGCGACGTCTCCTGCGGTGCGGGCGATGCGGGTTCGCTTCCCGGCCGCGGCACTTCCCGCGGTTGCGTCCCCCCCCCCCCCCCCGAATTCGCTACATTATTATCCAAGGCGGCGGGCAGGGGGGGCGTTCATTACAACGCGGGAGAAAAGGGGGCTGCCGCTTTCAAATCCGGGCTCAGAGAAGGCGCGGGATTGCCGAGAGCCACAGATGGGGGGGGGGGGGGACAAAGTGGGTTTACCGAGATACTCCAAATTCCCCCCCCCCGCTTAGCACGCGACGCTTCAATCAATTAGCGCGGCCTAAGTAGCCTATTCCAGACGCGCGCCGTGACTGGAGTGGTCACAGGCGGCGATGGAGACGTGTTATTTAAAATCCACACCGCTTTTGTTCCCCCGTGAAAGCGGACATTAGCACCCGTTCGTCCTTTGGCCCCTGCTTGTCATCCAAACGGCTAATTTCTCCGTATCGCCCCGAATCCCCCAAGAGATACGGGGGGGGCAGGGGGGCCCGCGGGCCGGGCGGCGGAACAGGGAGTGGATGGGCGCTTCTTTTTTTTTAGACTCGACGTTTGAAAACTTGCCTTTGTTTGTATCATGCTCTCTGGTGTCCCGCCTTTCAGCGGGCCTAACGATAAGTGACAGGCCATTAATTGAAGCTCTTTAGGAAGCCGTCATGAGACGCGTGTCTAATCCCCCTCCGCCGAGACCAGTAGAACGATCTTCAGATTTTTTCCGGATTGGTAGATGGGGAAATTGTTATGCGAGGTTGCTTAATATGTTTGATTGCATGCAGGCCAAGCTGCTCTGGAAAGGAAAGGAAGGGCCCGTGGGGGTGGGGGGGGTATGGGGGTTGGGGGGAGTTAAATTGTGGGAAAATATTAAGTCCAAAATTATTTCTCACTCGCCGATTAAGCCTGACTCTGATTTATCATTTGAAGCATTTGGAGTGGACTGCTCACACACACACACACACACACAAACACACAAAATAAATGTGTTTTTTTTTTTACTTTGAGGAAAACGTGACGCTGTAGTCTGCAAATTAAACATTACATTCAACTAGAAAACCAAATATTGAGCATAGTAAAAGCTACTGGGTGGTTAGCTTCCCTGGCAATTCAAAGGGGATTTGGGGGAAATAAAGCAGACCACACCTGCATGTACATGTATGTTGTTGTTGTTTTTTTTGTTCTTTTCTTTGTTAATCAGAAGAAAAAAACCCAAATACACAACATATTTTCCAAACGTCCAAGTGTGCCCCCTGTCCTGCACGTTTGCAGTCGCTGCATCGCAATAAATGTGCACACCTACGACCATGTGCAAATTAGAGTAAAGATGCATATACTGAAATTGTGTTTAATTACATAATTTCACTTAAATCGTATTAAATTCTGCAAATTGCACGCTACATGTGGTAACGGTAAATGTGTGTCTACACAATACGCAAGTCACCGAAATTGCTGACCATTGCATTGGGTTTATACCAAAGAAAATATGTCACGGTCATTAAGTCACACTTGGCACCTAAAGCAAAGATCATTATTTTGCTCTAGGTGTGTGTGTGTGTGTGTGTGTCCCCTGTTCGGTTGGAAGCACAAACGTCCAAACAAAATCTGCTTACGCAAATAAACAACAGCGATGCTTTGCTCGGCATTAGGGGCCGCTGTGTGAAAATTGCCTCCGCAGCAAGAAAGAAAAATAAAAGTGGACACCAAAGAAAATGTCGTCAGACCGCTCAGATCATAAACAACTGCACAGTTGTGATAGCACATCTGTCCGTGCATCATGGTGTGAGTTAAGATTTTAAAAGCACAAAAGACCCCAGGCTAGGGACCGGGTGTGAAGAATCAATTTTGCCTCCAGCCCCACCCCCGTCCGTATGGCTATAGGCTAAAAACAAAAAGATTGCATTACAGGAGGATGATTCATATGAACCGCTGTCACCCATGGGTGCCTTAGCCATCCTGGAGGATGGGTCAACTCAGCTATGCAATAGGAATTTCAATTATTTAAATGCCAATGAACGGAGGGCCCCGGGGGGGGGGGATAAATGAAACCCTGCAATGCACTGCATTCTGTTCTACCAATATCTATTTACAAATTGTGAAATGTGCAGGATTGGGCTGAAATGTCGTTAGTTGCATTTGTGAACTTGTGGAGGAGTCACAGGCCTCGCGTTGTGAGTGTCCTCCGGGGAATTCAAATCCAAAATTCCTCTTCCGGGGGTCATGGTCGAAGCATTTGCACCCACGCTGTCTGTAAATAAAGTACGCTTATTTATTATTCATCTCCGCTTTAATGCAAAAACAAGCATTTCGGGCGTAGAGGATGAAGAATCGATACGCCTGGCTAGTTAAATAATGTCCATTTGAATTGGCTTGATATGTCTTCTGAGGAGCCGCAGCTTAAGGGGGGGGGTCGTTTTAAACATCGCGCCGGGGTGCAGAGACAAAATATTTAGTAAAAGGACTCCATTAATTAACCAGCGGCCATTCCGCAGCCAACAAGGACAAAGCCACAATTGACCACAAGACACGACCTAAATCATCCCAGCACCCAAAACCGTTTGGCGATTTTATTCCATGTTCCCAAACCCACTCAGTCGGCTGCAGTTCATTCCCTTTCAACCAATTTACCATCTGTGCATCTCTCCATCTCCTCACTAAAGCAGGGAAGGAAACAGTTATCGCTGTTTGGGTTTTAGGGGCTAAATGATGTCGCTAATCACCAGCTTTAGTAGGGCTGATTTATGGAAGGGACATGAATTGTTATAGGCTGACTTGTGTGTGTGTGTCTGTATGTGTGTGTGTGTGTGTGTGTGTGTATGTGTTTGGGTAGTTAGGTGTCAGAGAAGAGGGGGGGGCTGTAGGATAGGCTAAATAGTCCTATTATTTATCGTCTCAGAGCGGCCTCTCTGAACGGAAGAGCGGCTCTCCAAATTGAAATATAGCTGAGTTTACCCTTCTGATTACCGCTGTAGTTTACTCCCAGGGCCCGAGGAGATCATTAAACAATGGCCGCCACCAGCAACTCGGCACCCCATTATGGTGCAAGATAAATGCACAGACTGAGACGTAGGTAGTGGCCCCGCTGACGGACAATAAGCATGTCCAGGGACCACAATGTTTAACACACACACACACACAAAGACAAACATCAATTAACGGCTTGCCAGTCAAAGTTTACATAAAAAAAGATCATTTTCGTCTCGAATAACACGAATTTCTGTACCGGGGATTTATTATGCTCCCTAGACGAGAAAAGGCCCTCACACTTTCAGCTAATGGGGAAAGCCATTTTGAATGTAAACTGGCCAGCTAATGTTGTGACAAGTACTCTAATTGGTTTAAGATTTTAACAAGATGATTAAAAATATAGTAATCGCTTATGAACAAACATTGAGCCCACTTGCGTGCCTTATAGTCCAAATAAATTGGCTTAATTGCTGATAAGTGAGCCACCACTGCGAGATACTCACCGATGAGGCAGTCGGTTAAGGTTGGGGAAAGGCAAACAAGCTTGATGGGTTGGCTACTTTGATTAACTTTTCATTTCGTCTAACTTATTCGGCGTTTTTCTTTTCAGCTTACTTTGTTTTTGTTTGAATTATTATGGGGGAGGAAGGCTTGAGCTGTCGGAGAGTTAAGAAACGCCAGCTATGAGACTGCGTATCAGTGTGAGAAAAATGGGTTGTCTTGCTGGAGCCATGTTTCAATGCATCCCGCCAGTCACCATCACCGTCACTGTCACCATCAACCATCAACCATCACTGTCACAATCACCATCAACCATCACCATCAACCATTACTGTCACCATCAACCATCACCATCACGTCACCATCAACCATCACTATCATAATCACATCAACTGTCACCATCACCGTCACCATCAACCATCACCATCACTGTCACCATCAGCCATCACTATCACGTCACCATCAGCAATCACCATCACTGTAACCATCAACCATCACTGTCACAGTCACTGTCACTATCAACCATCGCAGTCACTGTCACCATCACTATCACCATCACTATCACAATCACATCAACTGTCACCATCAACCATCACTGTCACCATCACCATCACTGCCTCCATCACCGTCACCATCATGTCACCATCAACAATCACCGCCACCGTCACCATCACTGTCACCATCAGCCATCACTATCACGTCACCATCAACAATCACCATCACTGTAACCGTCAACCATCACTGTCACAGTCACTGTCACTATCAACTGTCACAGTCACTCTCACCATCACTATCGACATCATCGTCACCATCAGCCATCACCGTCATTGTCACCATCACCTTCATCGTCACTCTCACCATCATTGTCGCCGTCACCCGGCATTTCCACAATGACCTTTGCAGCACGATGTCTGTCGGGGTTGCAAGCTGAGCCCTTCACACGCTGCTGCTCTGATTACGGCAACATCTGTAACACAAACAGTGGCGCAGGACATCAGCCCAGCAAGCCTAACAGCCATGACAACGGAGTGACAGTGTCAGCTGAAGACAAGGCGACAATGATGTTGCTGTCTGAGCGTGTTGATTACGCCCACCGTACAGCGCGTCTGATAGAGATGGAAGTCGTCGTCGGATAGACGCCGCGGCAGAGGAGCGGACGTGCGCCACGGCGCCGTTTTTACGTCGTGAAGTTCAACCTTGACCTATGATTAGCTCCGCGATTAACCCGAGCCGCAAAGCGCCGTTTCCGGTCTGTGACTGCGGCGCGAGTGCGGCGGCTGGCGCAACACGTTCCCTCCGCAGGAGGCGCCGTTAGAAATTAGCGCGCGTTCCGGCGCGCGAGTCGGCGGTGGGAGAATTATCGAGCGCAATAATCAACTTTGTTCGGTAATAGCGGCGCGAGAGAGAAACGGGCTCGCGCGACGCCGAAGGAACTATTCGGCAAGGGCAGGTTGCGCACATGGGGGGGGGGGGAGGGAAGAGACAGCCAACGCAGTTCACAGCCGTTATCAGTTCGAGTTTAATTTGACTATCGCCATAAAAGGGGCCCCGAGATATTCCTCCTGGAAAAAAACAAAACAGGGTTTTTTTGGTTTTTTTTTTTAGCAGGAGATTTTTCGCCATATCTGTAAACAAAGGAGCGTGTTTGCTGCTGCTGCTGAGCGGGGGCCCCGCGTCTCTCCCATGTAGCGGTGGGTTTTTTGGCGTGGCTGTTGTTGCTGTCTGTCCTAACACATTTACCTTAAGCCATCAGCGCTCATTAAATGCCTGCTGGTGCAGGGAAACAAAAGGCTGCCCGCCGAGCCAATATGCGTCTCTGACACGTCAGCCAATCCCCAGACGGGCCGCGGAGCCTGGCTGCACCGCGGAATTCTCAAACATATTTTTCTAATTTATGGACGGATAATAAATCAACATTAAGGCTTGGACAACGAGTTATACATCAGAGGGAGATGGCTGCAAACTGGGCCACAATGCAGCAGAGGAGATCGGGCGCACATCTGCACTCAAGTCACTGTGTGTGTGTGCGCGTGCGCGTGCGCGTGGATGGTGGTGTGTGCGTGTGTATATATCGTTGTGTGTTTGTGCGTCCTCTCTGATGACCGTAGTTTTATTTCAACCTCTAAGTTGGTGGAGACACTAATGTTTCTTAATGTCACTGCTTAGAGGTGGCAAGTATGAATATTATGAATAGGAAATAAGTCCATTAGGATTTACTACTGGAGGGACGGTGCTTTAAATGCTTCATAAAATTTTACGCTGTGAAATATGTGCACGTTTGCATTTTAATGCCCAGGATTTGGCCTTTCCCTGATGTGGTAGGTCACCGTATCTATACTGGGCCTGTGTGTGTGTGTGTGTGTGTGTGTGTGTGGGTGGGTGGGTGTGTGTGTGTGTGTGTGTGTGTGTGTGTGTGTGTGTGTGTGTGTGTGTGTGTGTGTGTGTGTGTGTGGTAGCCCTGTGCCCAGAGGCCAGCGTGGGAGAAAACACCAGTAACCTTGGCACTGATGCAGGATTAAATATGGATGTACATCCTGCAGAGACTGGCTCGCCTGAGACCTGTCCAAGTAGTTTTTAATCCCTTTCAGCACAGAGACACACATCCCACAACACACAGCACGGTACAGATGATGGTAAAACACCGGTACGCTGAACCTCGGGATGAATTATAAACGAAACATATCAATATGATAATAATGTGCTATTATATTGATGAGTGTATGCTATTCCAATTGTTGTTTATTGATATGTCATTTAAACACATGCAAATATATATATATTTACTTGACTCACTGGATTATTTTTCTCCTTTGTGGAGCCCTTTCCCTACCATTGTGTGTTTCAAAGTTATATATATATATATATATATATATATATATATATATATATATATATATATATATATACTTGACTCACTGGATTATTTTGCTCCTTTGTTGAGCACTTTCCCTACCATTGAGTGTTTCAAAGTTATATATATATATATATTTGTGTGTGTATATATGTATATATATATGTATATATATGTGTATATGTATATATATGTATGTATATGTATGTATGTATGTATATATGTGTATGTATGTATGTATGTACACTACCGTTCAAAAGTTTGGGATCACCCAAACAATTTTGTGTTTTCCATGAAAAGTCACACTTATTCACCACCATATGTTGTGAAATGAATAGAAAATAGAGTCAAGACATTGACAAGGTTAGAAATAATGATTTGTATTTGAAATAAGATTTTTTTTACATCAAACTTTGCTTTCGTCAAAGAATCCTCCATTTGCAGCAATTACAGCATTGCAGACCTTTGGCATTCTAGCTGTTAATTTGTTGAGGTAATCTGGAGAAATTGCACCCCACACTTCCACAAGCAGCTCCCACAAGTTGGATTGGTTGGATGGGCACTTCTTGCGTACCATACGGTCAAGCTGCTCCCACAACAGCTCAATGGGGTTCAGATCTGGTGACTGCGCTGGCCACTCCATTACCGATAGAATACCAGCTGCCTGCTTCTGCTCTAAATAGTTCTTGCACAATTTGGAGGTGTGTTTAGGGTCATTGTCCTGTTGTAGGATGAAATTGGCTCCAATCAAGCGCTGTCCACTGGGTATGGCATGGCGTTGCAAAATGGAGTGATAGCCTTCCTTATTCAGAATCCCTTTTACCCTGTACAAATCTCCCACCTTACCAGCACCAAAGCAACCCCAGACCATCACATTACCTCCACCATGCTTAACAGATGGCGTCAGGCATTCTTCCAGCATCTTTTCATTTGTTCTGCGTCTCACAAACGTTCTTCTTTGTGCTCCAAACACCTCAAACTTGGATTCATCCGTCCACAACACTTTTTTCCAGTCTTCCTCTGTCCAATGTCTGTGTTCTTTTGCCCATCTTAATCTTTTTCTTTTATTGGTCAGTCTCAGATGTGGCTTTTTCTTTGCCACTCTGCCCTGAAGCCCAGAATCCCGCAGCCGCCTCTTCATTGTAGATGTTGACACTGGTGTTTTGCGGGTACTATTTAATGAAGATGCCAGTTGGGGACCTGTGAGGCGTCTGTTTCTCAAACTAGAGACTCTAATGTACTTATCTTCTTGCTCAGTTGTGCAACGCGGCCTCCCACTTCTTTTTCTACTCTGGTTAGAGCCTGTTTGTGCTGTCCTCTGAAGGGAGTAGTACACACCGGTGTAGGAAATCTTCAATTTCTTAGCAATTTCTCGCATGGAATAGCCTTCATTTCTAAGAACAAGAATAGACTGTCGAGTTTCAGATGAAAGTTCTCTTTTTCTGGCCATTTTGAGCGTTTAATTGACCCCACAAATGTGATGCTCCAGAAACTCAATCTGCTCAAAGGAAGGTCAGTTTTGTAGCTTCTGTAACGAGCTAAACTGTTTTCAGATGTGTGAACATGATTGCACAAGGGTTTTCTAATCATCAATTAGCCTTCTGAGCCAATGAGCAAACACATTGTACCATTAGAACACTGGAGTGATAGTTGCTTGAAATGGGCCTCTATACACCTATGTAGATATTGCACCAAAAACCAGACATTTGCAGCTAGAATAGTCATTTACCACATTAGCAATGTATAGAGTGTATTTCTTTGAAGTTAAGACTAGTTTAAAGTTATCTTCATTGAAAAGTACAGTGCTTTTCCTTCAAAAATATGGACATTTCAATGTGATCCCAAACTTTTGAACGGTAGTGTATGTATGTATATGTATTTACTTGACTCACAGGATTATTTTGCTCCTTTGTTGAGCACTTTCCCTACCATTGAGTGTTTCAAAGTTATATATAGTATATATGTATATATGTTGCAATATATGTGTAAATATATGAAATATATGTAAATATATATATTTCAATATATTGATAACATGAAACAAATTCCATGAGCACAGCTGACATTGTATTTAGTCAGATGGATTTTAGATTGAGTTGGATTTTAATGTATTTGTATAGGAGCTCACCCACATGGTGGCATCCTCCAAAGGCAGAACCTAATTGGATTTTGGTTTATTTTCCATTTCAACCAACTACGGGGGGAAAAAATGTGTTTACGTTTTCTTATTTTCAGGAGAGTAATTCGACCGGGCTGTCAAATTAAAACGCAACCGAAATATCCAGGGGTGACCCCGCCGGCCTCCGGCGCCACACCGCCATATCGTGTCTTAACTTTTCCTGCCGTTTTGACCCGTGTTAAAACTTTCTGCTCGTTAAACATCTTTGATTCATTTGTGTCCATTACCGGAGAACAGAGGTGATGAATCAAAGCGGTGTTTGTCGAGGAGATAATCTTGTCTAATTTGTTTCAGCAGCAAGCAGCATATCCTCCCCGTGGCTGCAGCCCTGGGCATAAACACCGACGCACAACTCACGCGCCAGTCTGAGAGCCTCACAAAGCATTCCTGCACAGCGGGGCCGCCCAAAAGTGTAAAATACCCCCACTATGAACATGAACGTGACAGTACAGGGCCTCCGCTTGATTTTCTTTTTTTTTAACCTGTGTTTTCTCTCCCCCCCCCTATATTCTGCCCCCACTACAGCACTTGCAAGGTATTTGATTTAAATTTAAACTCCTTTTTTTCTTTTTTTCTTTTTTTTTTTGAGGCTTCCACTTTGTTGTTGCCTAAGTGTTTGATGCATCATGTTGCCAAGCAAGAGTTCCACTAAAATTATTAGACCTAATCATTCATTAACCTCCATTACACTGATAGGAGGGTAAAACTAACGCCTGATTACGCTCCCAATGTGTGTGTGTGTGTGTGTGTGTGTGTCTGCAAACCAGCACAGGTTTGTGTGGTTATGTATAGGGGTAAAGAATGCACCCTTTATGCATTATTGTATGTGTTGCATGTGTATTTTGTTGTACTGATGCGTCGCTTGTGTTGCTGTACGTGCGTGCATGCATGATTGTGTGTGTGCACGTGTGCATGTGTGTAGGTGTGCGTGCATGCCTGGTTGTGCATGTGTGCACCTGCATGCGTAGGTGTGTTCATGTGCGCGCATGCATATGTGTGTGTGTGTGTGTGTGTGTGTGTGTGTGTGTGTGTGTGTGTGTGCGCAAGCGCGCATGTAGCAGGGTTTGTCATTCATTAGAGTGGAGCACAATCAGAGGTAAACTAGCCATGGCGGCCTGACTCATTATAAGCTGAAGGTTTATTTAAAACCTCACACGGCCTCATTCCCAATCCACTCGCTGCCATATGCATACAGTAATTACACGAGTGAGGAGGAGGAGAAGGTTAGTGAGCTGCTGCGTGTGTGTGTGTGTGTGTGTGTGTGTGTGTGTGTGTGTGTGTGTGTGTGTGTGTGCGTGTGTGTGCGTGCCGCTGTGTGTCGGGGAGAGAGAGGCAGAGTGAGCCAGAGTGAGAGAGTGCACAAGTGTGTGTGTATGATTATTTTTCATTCCATGTTTCACCTGAGTTCTGCCCCTATAACTGAGGATCTAATCAATCTGCCGGCTATTAAGTTTGTTAATTGATAATGCATACTAATTAGGCCTGCCGCTGTTACCACAGCAACGATGAGAAGGTGATTGTAGGCACAAGTCCAAATGGACTTTTAAAGCAGAGAGCGTGAGGTGGAAGCAATCAGGCCAACACACGCGCACACACACACACGTACAGATACACACTCACATATACACTCTCACACACACACACACACGTACCGATACACACTCACATATACACTCACTCTCTCTCTCACACACACACAAACACACACAAGTTGTTGCAGGGCACATGCACAGAAATGCACACCTGTGTTGCCGCCGCACAAAAACACAGGGAAAAGACACACACTTGACCTCGTGAGCTGTTTGGATGACCTGTGTGACTGTGTGCTCCGAGCCCCACCGCACCCAACTTATAGCCTGAACTGACTCACCTGATATGACGCTGATGAAGTGACGTTTTGAAAATGAATCTTTTCTTTTTTTTAAAAATGTTTTATTTTAAATTTTTAAAATTTCCCCTTTTTCTCCCCAGCTGTACTTGGCCAGTTGCCCCACTCTTCCCAGCCATCCGGGTCGCTGCAGGAGGGTCGCCGGGGAGGGCTGCAGACTACCACGTCTCCTCCGATACACGTGGTGTCACCAGCTGCTTCCTTTCCCCTGACTGTGAGGAGTTTCCCCAGGGGGACATAGCGCATGGGAGGATCACGCTATTCCCCCCAGTTCCCCCAAACAGGCTCCTCGCCCGACCAGAGGAGGCGCTAGTGCAGCGACCAGGACACGTACCCACATCCGGCTTCCCACCCGCAGACACGGCCTATTGTGTCTGTAGGGACGCCCAACCAAGCCGGGGGTAACACGGGGATTCGAACCGGCGATCCCCATGTTGGTAGGCAACGGAATAGACCACCACACCACCTGGACGCCCCAGAAATAATCATTCAACAAAATAAACCATCGTGCGGGCTGACGCGCTGGTTGCATGATGTGATGCGGCCGTGGTGTTCCTCAGTCAAAGCTGGTGACAGTGATCAGTACACTGGTGGATGCCTGAGCAAACACAGTGTGTGATGCATGTTGCACCGTTTGCCTCACTGAACGTAGAGGGGGAAATAAATTGCAATGTTGTTCTGTCTAATACATGATAGATGATCTGAACTGCAAACATGTAATATTGTGTAACACGCACACACACACACGTTTTAAGTGGCTGTTTGCCTTGTCTTTGTGTTTGTCTATCTGACTGCCTCTCTATTAGATTAGTTATCTCGTCTGTGGATATGAGCGCACACACACACACACACACACACACACACACACACACCATTTATCACCCACCAAAGACCCCCAAATTATTATCGCTCTGGTTGTGTGAACAAGGTCAAAGAGATGCAGCGGATGAATTAGAGTCTGCAGGGTCAGCGCTTTCTGAGCTCTCTGTTCCTCTGACCCCGTGCGGTAGAGAGCCGCAGAAAGAGAGGCAGCTGTTTTTGTTTATGACAACTATGATGAAGACATTCTCCCTGACACCTCTCTGACGGGGCCTTCTCTCGCCCTCGGCAACGTCCGACTCCGTACTCCCTGACCCGTGTCACTTCCCTCCGTGTCCGACAGGAAGTAGTCTGCCTGGAGGATGCTGTCCCCCCCCCCCGGCCAGCTCACCTCTGCTCATGTTGATGATGTCACAGGGAATACACCTGTCACTGTTGCTCACACCTCTCAGAACCTGTTCTGCCTCCTTGACAGCTCTTACATTGTGCGCGAGAGTGTGTATGTGTGTGTGTGTGTGTGTGTGTGTGTGTGTGTGTGTGTGTGTGTGTGTGTGTGTGTGTGTGTGTGTGTGTGTGAGGGTGGGTGAGCAGGTGGAGTTGGAGGGGTTGTGTACGTGTTTGTGGGGGTGGGCGGGGGGGTTGTGTACGCGTGTGTGTGTGTGTGTGGGCAGGGGGAGTTGGGGGGGTTGTGTACGTATGTGGGGGGTGGGCAGGGGGGGTTGGGGGTTGTTTACGTATGTGTGGGCGGGGGGGTTGTGTATGCGTGTGTGTGCGTGTGTGTGTGTGTGTGGGCAGGGGGAATTGGGGGGGGTTGTGTACATGTGTATGTATGTGTGTGTGTGTGTGAGAGAGAGAGAGAGGGTGGGTGGGCAGGGGGGGTTGGGGGGGTTTGTGTACGTGTGTGGGGGGGTTGTGTGTGTATGTCTGTGTGTGGGGGGGGTCGGGGGTTGTGTACGTATGTGTGTGTGTGTGTACATGTGTATGGGGGGGGCAGGGGGGGTTGGGGGGTTGTGTATGTGTGGGGGGTGGGCAGGGGGGTTGTGTGTGTATGTCTGTGTGTGGGGGGGGGTCGGGGGGTTGTGTACATGTGTGTGTGTGTACGTGTGTGTGGGGGGCAGGGGGTTTGTGTGTGTATGTCTGAGTGTGGGGGGGGGGTTGGGGGGTTGTGTACGTGTGTGTGTGTGTGTACGTGTGTGGGGGGGCGCACATGTGTTTGAATGTGTACTTACAGCAAAGACCGGGGGAGTGTGGTGGAGCTTGTCTATTTGTCAGGCAGGAATGGCGGCTGGATGCTGTGGTGGGGACGGGGATGTTGCCCTCAGTGCTGATGATGAAGAGCTCAGATGGTCATATCACTGATTCCTCCTGCCTGCAGTGTCTGTGTGACTGATGGCGTGGCGCACGCAGGCCAATCCCTCATCAAACTTCGCTCTTTGACAGCTTGAGATTTATAAATGAGCCCCAACAATTTCGCGAGGATTGAATCACACAACCCCCAAAACATTTCAATTCAGCGGTCTTGTTTGTGTTGTGCCCCTCGGAGCTACTTGGGGGACAGGTCCCGTCGGTCTCATGTAAATTCTGCTGCATTCTGCTGGACGACGTTGCCCTGTGGTTGTGTTGAGGTGGAAATATATTTAAAAAAAAATTTAAAAAAACAACAAAACAGGATTCTGCAGTGTTGGAGACCTACACCATCTCTGCTCCCTTGCTCACTCTCACTTTCCCTCTTTCTCTCTCTCTCTCTCTCTCGCTTTCTCTCTTGTTTCACTTACCTAATCACCTTCCCTTGCTCACGGTGTCTCCAAACATACACATCTTGCCTGTATGTGTGTTGCCCGTGTGAGCATGTGCATGTGTGTGTACGCACACCCATGCTTTAGTGTGTATGAGTGCATGTGTGTGAGCTTGTATACATGCGCATGCATGTGTGTGTGTGTGTGTTTGTGTGTATGTTAGGGTGTACACATGCATGATTATATATGTGAGCACAAGCATTTGTGTGTGTTTGTGTGTGTGCACATTTGTGTGTGTGTGTGCGCATGTGTGTGTGCATGTGTGTGTGTGTGTATTCCTGTAGGTATGTATATGTGCACATGGGCGTGTGTGTATGTCTATGTGCATGTGTGCGTGTGTGTGTGTGTGCGCGGTATATGTGTGTATGTCTGTGCACGTGTGAGGGGGCAGAACAGCCAGCTGGGTTGGAGGGGTAATAAAGAAAGAGAATCAATAGGCCATGCAGTAGAGCCAAGGTGCTGCCATTTATCACACCGCCTCCCTGACTTCCATCATTCATCATGCCCAATGAGGCAGCAAATAGGAAAATGACTATTTGTATCAAACACATCTGCACTCATCCACTGAGGTATTTTATTCCCATTAACTCAAAGAGGAGAATACGCCAGTTTCAGCTGCTGCTGCTGCTGCTGCTGCCGCCGCCGCTGCTGCTGCTGCTGCTGCCGTGGGTATGTTTGTTTGTGTATGTGTTTGTGTGCACGCACACGTGCACTCGCGATTATGCGCGCACATACGCACGTGCGCGTATGTGTGATTCTATTTGTTCAGGCTTGTAGTTGTGGATTCGTTGGGAACACATTCATGGCTGCTGTTGTTTTTTTCCCTGTGAAAACAGAATGTGTGCTATGAGCCCTGCATTCCCACTGTTGATCCTCTCTCTCTCTCTCTCTCTCTCTCTCTCTCTCTCTCTCTCTCTCTCTCTCTCTCTCTCTCTCTCTCTCTCTCTCTCTCTCTCTCTCTCTCTCTCTCTCTCTCTGCCTTTTCCTCTCCTTCAACCACCCCCCCTCCATCTTTTTATCCAGGTTCCTCTTGTTTCTGAACCTTCCTCTGGTTCTGTACCTATGGTGTGAATAATATCGCATGGCTGTAAGTACCCATTACATTAAGATTGCCTTTCATTTTCACCTATAAATTAGCCTGGACACTGGTCTGCCCAGTGTGTGTGTGTGGGGGTGGGGGGGTGTAGGTGGGTGGATGTATCTGTGTGTGTGTGTGTGTGTGTGTGTGTGTGTGTGTGTGTGTGTGTGTGTGTGTGTGTGTGTAGCCTGTCAGGGTACGGGGTGTAGAGGGGAGGGCTGCGGTCATTATGGTCTAATATCCCATGAAATAGTGAAATTATTACGCAGCCTTTTTTATGAGCTGCCTGTGAATATTAAAGAAGGATATTTGGTGTGATATCTCCCCATAAATCAACGTGATTGTGTTTGTTTTTGGCTTGCTTTCTTCCTTGTTAATGGAAGGAGGGCCACAGTCAGACTGGTTCTGGGATGTGAATCAGTTTATGTCCATCAGGGAAAAAGAAAAAAAAAGTAGGGCGGAAAAGTAGCAAACCTTAGCTCGCTTTTCCGGAAGTGACGTGTTTGATAAGTCGTATGTGTCGAGGGTGGGTTGACTGTGAATTCCCTTTCACGTTATCGCAGTGAAAATGAGCTAGGCTACAGTGTAAAGGGCAATGCATAATAAGTAAAACCAGTGCATGCACAGGCATGCATACGCTCACCTACACACGCGCGCGTGCGCACGCACGCACACACACACACACTTACAAACAAGCAAGCTGACAGGGTGTCAGGGCAAAAGAGGCGACTGATACAGGGCGTCCGGGTGGCATGGCGGTCTATTCCGTTGCCCACCAAAACGGGGATCGCCGGTTCAAATCCCCGTTCTTGGTCGGGCGTCCCTACACAATTGGCCGTGTCTGCGGGTGGGGAGGCGGATGTGGGTATGTGTCCTGGTCGCTGCACTAGCGCCTCCTCTGGTTGGTCGGGGCGCCTGTCCGGGGGGAATAGCGTGTTCCTCCCACGCGCTACGTCCCCCTGGTGAAACTCCTCACTGTCAGGTGACGAGAAGCGGCTGGCGACTCCGCGTGTATGGGAGGAGGCATGTGGTGGTCTGCAGCCCTCCCCGGATCAGCAGAGGGGGCGGAGCAGCGACCGGGACGGTTCGGAAGATCGGAAGTGTGGCAATTGGCTGGATACAATTGGGGGGGAAAGGGGGGGGGGGATATCCAAACGAAAAGAAAAAGAGGCGACCCCAGGCATTGCTGTCTCACTAGAGTGCAACTAAAGACACGGGAGGAAGTTGAAAAAGTGGAAATCAGAAATGCATCCCAATCCACTAGATACGGTCAAGCAGGTACTCCCACATACACACACGCATGCCACACGCACACACGCACACGTGCACGCACGCGCATACACATACGCACGTGCACACACGCACACAAACACAGTCGGTGTGACGAGAGAAGACTATACTAATCTTCATTGCTCTGGCTTTGAAGGAGAGTGTAATGTACCAAGGTCACTTAACACATCTATCCAGCAGACATTCATCAGTGCTCTTAGCTCCCCTCTTTTACTGCTCTCTGATATACGGCTCTCGGTGGGCTTAGGCCTTTACACGGGGAGGACACACACACACACACACAGCACACTCTTGTGGAATTAGCAAACGGTCCTTTCACGTCATATCAAATCCACGCCGCCGAAATAAACAAGGTCCAGTCTGAGGATGGCCGTCGTTTGCCCCCCCCCCCCCCCCCGCTGCGTTCTAGAAACCGGCGTCATTTCCGGTGATAGACGGCTGTAATGGCAACACCTGTAAACACAAATTGTGCCCTCATCTCTTCGTCTCCTTTCGTGGAGTTGATTTTTCCTTGATATTTGGTCTGCTAGGTCGGCACACCGGGGTGTAAGAGGCGACTAGGGTTAACATCATTACCTACCCCCCAGCCTCATAATCATTACTGATTGGACAAATTTCTGAAATTACCTTCTTTATTACCAATTACATAGAACACTTAGCTTTCTCAATATCAATCAGCACACTGTGATAACGCATAATTAAGTCTCACAGACCAATCTGGATGAATTATCTAATATAAACCTAATGACAAAATCAAAGGCTTCTTAATAAAAGCCATACAGCCATATTGTTTGTTAACTGGTGGAAAATGAAAAAGATAACCGTGGCCCCTCTGCTAATGCTTAATAAATGAGTGGACAGATACACAAAGGAAACCCTGTTGGGTTCGCTTTTAGCATCGAGTGGTTATTCTTCTCTTACTGACCTCTGGAGTGGTGACACCTTTTTGTCGTGGGCCTCTTTTATTTTAAGCAGATCGGCTGTATAGATGCGGGACGAAGCTACCGAGTTATTCTCTTTTTTTTAATTATTATTATTATTCAAAACACACGTTATGTGGTCGTATTTTTGAAGCGCGTTCTCCGACGCTTACGTTTTCCTCCCTCGCGACGCAGAGCACGCGGCGGTCTGCGTGCGCGTGGAGACGCGACCGCGCCGCGCGCAGCCTGCCCCGCTTCCTGCGGGAGCAGACGCAAAGTCACCGACCACAAGGGGATGTCTCTCAGATTCATAAAATTCATAGAATTCTTCACAAATGGATGAACACAATTTCCTACCAATTTCCTCATTATGCAAATATGCAAAATATCGAATCTAGACCAATTAGGGAGAGCCACGGCTCCAAATTTACCGGTTTAAGCAGTAATTGCAGAAACCTTCAAATAATTACGCAGCTAATTGGGAGTATTTGTGACAGATACAACAAATTCCCCCCGCAAATTACATTTCATTCGCGGAGCCGCCGCGCCCGGCGAAAGCCTACCGAGGTCTAATTTCTCTTACATAATGAGAGGAATTGGAAACTTGTTATCACATTTGAGCAATACTAAGCTTTTGTAACGTGGAATGATCAAATAAATTAGGGCTGAGATTCATACGAATTCCCGTAATCGCTTTTCAAAGGCACTTTATCTGTGTCGGAAGTAAGTCGGGGTCGTCCCAATGCGAGTCATAAGAGGCGCCCAGAGCGGGAGGGGGAGGCGCCGTATCTGCGGCGGGACACCGGCGGTTTCGGGGGGGTCACCGAGGCGCGGCGGGTGACACTTTGGAAACTTCAGCCAAGCCTACAGGTTGGCGGACCGGGGGGTGGGGGGGTCGGAGGGAGGTGTGTGTGTGTGTGTGTGTGTGTGTGTGTGTGTGTGTGTGTGTGTGTGTGTGTGGGGTGGGGTGGGGGAGGTTGATTTACCTCAGCTTAGCTTCTCCTTGTACACCTTTTGTGTTTGCTATTTTGTGTGATCTATCTGTCTTGTCGGCTTTATCATTTCCCCGCTTCAAGGTCATCGACGCACGCGCGCGCGCACACGCCCGCCCTCCTTCTCCCTCTGCCTCCTTCCCCCGACGCACGCACGCACGCACACACCACGAAGAGGCCCGGCTATGAGCGTGCTTCCCGCGGAAATGGAGCCGGTCTGTGTAAACAGGCAGGGCTCGCCGCGCGGCTGGCCGGCGGAGCGGAACTGCGCCTATTTGTCAGAAGCCTCTCATACATACGCTCCGTCCCGAGCCGCCTGATATCTCCATTCCCCCCTTCCGAGGGCCATTTTACACAGGTCCAGAGAAAGGCTTTTAAAACCGATCCTTAAAAACAACAACCACAATATCAAATATGTAAAT
Source organism: Lampris incognitus (assembly GCF_029633865.1). Taxonomy (NCBI): domain Eukaryota; kingdom Metazoa; phylum Chordata; class Actinopteri; order Lampriformes; family Lampridae; genus Lampris; species Lampris incognitus. The sequence goes on from NC_079211.1 coordinate 100,018,183, forward strand.
GTGCACCCCCCCCGAATAGCTCAAAGTCTTCGCGCCAAAATATTTGGCTTTTAAATTAGTGATTAAAAATATCACAGCATATCAAATGCTATTTAAAACGGTGGCCTAGTTGAAATAAGGGGGGGGGGTGTTAATCTAGAAATCACTACGCACACATTTTTTGAGAGCTAGAATTATTTGGGGGGGTTTTTTGGTTATTACGGCTTTGCCCCTCTATGCGTTGTTTTCTTAAAATTCAGCACGTTTTCACAAATTTGCAATCAATATGTGGGGCTAACGCCGTCGCCTTAACGTTATTATTTTCGCAATTAAACCGGAAAATAGGAAGAGCGACACGCAATTAAAGTTGCGCGGCTCTTCGGCGGAGAGCGTGATTAGCCCCGTGCGAGATGCAGCGCAGTCTTTCCGAGGCGCCTCGCTCTCTGTCAACGCGGGCGTCCAGTTATTAGGCCCAAGTATCGGGGAACTGTGACGTCATTCGCTTTACGTTTGGCCGAGCCGTTTTGTTCGAGGGGTTGTCCCTTGTTTCCAACTTGCGCACGTCTTTTAAACGCGACCCACTTCAATTTTGGGATAAGGAAAAGACCCAGCCTGCTTTCAGTTGGAAGTGACAGCGGCGCAATAACGGGATTATTTTTTACTGGGCAAAACACGGTAGCGTGAGCGCGCGCGCCCGCGCGCGCGAGTGCATAGTTCACAAAACCAAGTAGTGATTGATGAAAAGGACAAATAGCAGCACCACGGACGGGAAGTGGACCCGGGAAAGACTAAGGTCTGCTCTGTAGTATGTGTCACAAGGAGACCCAAAAACCCAACCCATCCCTAAAGTGCCAGCCCCCCCGCTCTTCTCTATCACACACACATGCACGCGCGCACACGCACGCGTGAACAACACACACACACCGCTGCAGCCTATTTCAGTCTTGTTTGTGTTAGTAATCAGTTGACCTCCTCCCTTCTATTCTCTCTTTCACACACACACACACACACACGCACACGCACATGCACCTCAGTCAGGCCGTTTATGCTGTGATTTTCTGGACACGGCAGTCACTGACACCGGATAGATGAGGCTAATCTCAGTCAGAGGCAGTCTGTCAGATAGCTTTGCTGAGGCTGTGGTTGGAAAATGGCACTCAGCTGCCCCGAGCCGTTCCCTCTTTTTACCTCTTTCCCACACGCATGCGCCCTTGTGCGCGCCCGCACATGTATGGGAGTTATGCACGGCGTGCAAATACAATCTTATAAATTCGTGAGAAGGGGAGCAAGGGAGAGAGGGAAAGAGATGAGAAATCAAGAGAGGAAGCTGTTTCTTACTGTATGTGTCCGAATCGGTGTGATTGTGTGTGTGTGTGTGTGATCGTGCGCGTGTGTGCGCGTGCGCGTTACTGAGTGAGCGAGCGAGTGAGTGTGAGTGAATGTGTGCGTGTGTCAATTCTAATACCCTGTTAATTGCCTGACAGTGTTCCCACACACACCCCTACTAATGTTCCGCTTGCTATTCAGCGAGTGACCGGCCTCCCGTCTCCCCTCCTTCGTCTCTCCTCAGGCCCTGGGGTACGGATTGTTCTGTTACAATAGCAAGCCTTACCTCATCTGAATCCTGATCAATTTCTTGCCAAATTGAATTCCAATGCTGGATTTAAAGGTGTTTCGAAGATATAGTTTATCATTGATTATCACCCCCCCACACACACACACACACAACCCCACCACTAGTATTTTTGTTTTGACGGAATGTGAGTCTTTACTTCATTCACACACACACACACACACACACACACACACACACACACACACACACACACACACACACACACATTTTTAAGGGTAAGTGACTTGCGCCTAAAGTCTCATAAGGATAGACGTCGTAAAGCTGTCCATGGTTCTGAAATTGTCAGCGCTGCGCTCCCACTCTGAGCACCGCGGCCCTGCTTTTATATAACTATATAACGATTTGTATATATGCTTTGTTATATAACTAAACATATAAATATATTGAGTTATATATGTGACTACATTTTCCATTAGTATATATATATATAAAATATATATAACTATATATATATTTAACTATATATAACTATATATATGTATATAGATAGATAGATAGATAGATAGATAGATAGATAGATAGATAGATAGATAGATAGATAGATAGATAGATAGATAGATAGATAGATATAGTTTTCTTTTTGCATTAGAAAAGCCCGTAGTAATCTAGTCTTCTCCGCTCGCCACAGAGTTAGACTCGGCACTTCCGGTACTTGTACCTCTCTCGTCTCTACGGGCGTGCCGCGTGCCGCCGCTCTCATTACACGCGCTGATTAGAGCGTGGATTAGCCAGCAGCGGCCCCGCGCGCTCCTCACCGGCAGCTCGCTCAATATCAATTAGAGCTCGCGCCAGAAGCAGCGTGTCGGCCGGTGGCCCTCCGCCTCCTGCCCCCAGGACCCTAGTAGGGCTGGTGATTCGCCGGATAAATAAATAATAGATAGATAGATAGATAGATAGATAGATAGATAGATAGATAGATAGATAGATAGATAGATAGATAGATAGATAGATAGATTAAAAAAAAGAACGGTAAAAGAAAAAGCGGTACGGGGGGTGGGGTGGGGGGGTATGGGGGGGTAGCAATCATCAGCCGTGAGGAAGAAATGAGAACGGACAGCTTCGGCAGTGTTCATCAGATGGTGCCTGGGCAGTGCCGTAGGCTGCGGTGTTATGTAGCTCTGTTGTGTTCTTAGGCGGCGAGAGGGAAAACGCGCTTATTAGCGGAGGCAGCGAGGCTACGTATAGCCTCGCTGCGCGCACTTCTTCGGGCAAATAATAACCGGTAGGCTGGAGGAGAAAACCAAAAGCCTTTCAACCCCGACATCAGAAGGTCGTTCCACCTTAGAGAGAACTAATTCACATGTCTCCTCTTCTCCGACCTCGTTGACTTGGCAGAGATGACGCTAATCGCGGCTGATTTCATTTATCGGCTACATTAGCGAAGATATTTCTGCATAATCTTATCCAAATCTTCAGCACCCGCCCCCCCCCCACCCTCACCCTCACTCCAGCACGTGTTTTTTTTTAGTGGAATGAAAACGAGTTTATTGTGGGTATATTCAATTTCGTTAAATGGTTACGCATTCGTGAAGCAGCGGCTCTGTCACCACCACTTCCACCGCGTTGTCTCTGGAAACAATTGCGGCGTGTCTCGTCAGCTGGTGGGCAATGTGGCAAAATACAGACGCGCGTGTCGCTTACAGCGTTGACACCCCGTCAATGCCGCGTGTTAATGGCGCTGGGAAAGAAAGGGGACGTCTACTTTAAGCAGCACAATATTAAATATAAAAAAAAAAATAAGCCCGGTCTATTCTGCGTGAAATCAAAAAATCCAAAATGTATACACTATAAATATAATATAATGGGCACAACTTGTTAAAAAAAAATCTGCCTCAAAATGAAATATTGTTCGTTTTTTTTTTTTTTTGATGTGACTTGTATGTTTTAAGTCTGCAGGCGTCATTACAGGGCTGGCACCCCCTCGAAAGTCGTCCGCGGCCAGTCTATTAAATTCTCAAATACGATTGACTGCCTTGATGACTTGATCGATTGTTTTCATGTGAAACATCCAGCGTTGTCATCCTGTTTGCAACATGGATGATGCGCCATGCGCTCCCCCTGTGCAACCTTCAGTATTTGCGAGCAGACAGCCCGTCCAATTAAAGGTGGCCATCGATTATAGATAGCTGCCTGCTGGCATATGAAGGAGACAATGCTGGACGCTATGCCACTGCCAATACAGGCCAGAGCTAGCCACGCGCTAACCAGAGCTGACACCAGCATATTAGAGCTGGACTGGGTTAATTCACCTGCAGTTGGCCCCTGTGTTGGCTCTATTGCACTGTGGTTTACCTGCCCAGTCTAAATGCTGATCATTAAGTTGCTTCCAGCAGTCATGATTAGTGTGGAAGGGTTCATATCATTGATTAAAAGGAAGGCTGATTATGCAGTTGTTTTTAGCGCTTTACTTCCTGATAGTGGTCAGGCTGTGGGGGCAAACACAGGTAGTGTTTATTAGCTCAAACCCATTTTTTTTTTTACACTTAGTAGTAGAATAACCTCACGGGCTGCCTTTTTTTATCTGCTGTACATTTAATCCAATTTTGAAATTTGTAGTTTATTTAGTGTATGCTAGTCATGTATGTATATGTGTGTGCGCTACTACCCAGTGTCACACATCTCTCTGTCAATGTTCAACATAAAGGACTGAAGTAGAATGGCAGCAGCAATGTGGTTATCTGTGTGTGTGTGTGTGTGTGTGTGTGTGCGTGTGCGTGTGTGTGTGTGTGTAAATAGGACCGTAGCTCATAGTTATGCCTTGTTGTTGTGTGCGAGAGCATCTGAACCTAATTCCAATTTTCTTTCCCTCCTATTTTCCAGCAAGCTGCTTTTCCATTAACTTTGGGAAAACACGGTGGCAGGTCCATTTAAAAATCCTGAGCTCCACCCTTCCTATAAGGGGCCCCGGCGCTAGAAAATAAGAAATTAAGAGCAGGGCCCATTTCATCATCAGCCTGTCTTGTAGTCAGGAATCTCCCCAAACACACAGGCAGCATCCTCCAATAGAGCTGCAGGAGGGCGGTGCGGGGGAGCTTACCTTAGCATATGTTAACTATTACAAGATGCCTTGATGGAACACAACCAAATGACTGGTAATTGACATAGAATATGACAAAGTGTTTCAGTCTTTCTGAGGAAAGCGTGGCGTATTACGGCATATCAGCTCCGTAATGTGACTGATTAATGAAAGATCGGCCTCGCACTCACTCAGCTGATTCTGTGAAAAATGAGTTTTGTGTTGTCATTCCGACAAGCCGGCAACCACGGCCGGAAAAGACTATTAGCCGGAATCATTATCAATAGCCATATTTTCAAACTCTATTATGGCAATCAGGCTAGAATTTATTCAATAGATTTAGTTCATTTGGTTGTAATTGATAAATAATCAAAATTTATCAATGTACTTGCGCACATTTCACTAACAATCAGGGAAAAGTGCCCCATTTACCAGCTGACTTGGTCCAAATTAGAGCTAAATTGATGACCAATTAATCTTGGGAGGGGTAGTGCTGTGTTTAGCAGTGAAGCCGCAGAAATGTGGTGGAGTGGATGAAGTGGAGGGAGGAGGAGACAACGGGAGGAGGATAAAGAGAATGGATGAATGGGAAAGTGTTGGGTTTGGTGAAGTGAGAGCGTAGCAGAGCTGGCTGGGTAATTAATATACTGAAACACTGGGCACTACATGGCATTGTATTGCTGTGGTACTCACCAGAGAACTACACAACTTCGGTAATATTTGTGTGTCTGTGTGTGTGTGTGTGCGCCCCCCCCCCCGTATGTGTCTGCGAGCCCAAGTCACACATTCAAGGTAGCTAGATCAAGTTCAGCAAGTAAGAGAGTGAGCAAGGTCAAAGTGACTGATCCCATTTATTCCTTAATTTGCTGAGGCATTAAATTGCATGATGTGGCTTTGCTGCAGTTTGATAATTACCAGCACATGTTTCTAATTTCAAGCTACTCAGAGGCACTACTGACCCAAGTCCTCCCCTTTATCTAATTTTTCAGGTGAGCTGTATGTGTGCGTTTTTATGTGAATGTTAGCATGGGGAGTGTGTGTGTGTGTGTATGCATATGAGCATGCGTGTGTGTGTCTGCTGTTTGTGTGAATGAAATGTAAGTCTTGATTGGTAAAGAAACTTTTCCATTATGAAATCCTAAAGAAATATCAAGACATTTATCTCAATTTTCTGTATTGTCATGGAGCTTGTCTGGCACTATAATTCAAAACAGATGCATTGTTATTCTGTATTTCATAAATACGGCCAGCTGAGCGGTTGTCCATGATTTAGTTGGTCCATCTGTGTTAGGGCCAATTGAGAAAGAGATCTGTGCGACCAACTAACAACTACTAACAATTCAAACATCAACTATTGAATGAAATATCGCGTGTGTGATGGTTTTGGGCTGGTATGTCCCACCCTATGACAGCAGTGTGCAGTGTACGAGGGGGCTGTAAGACACTCATTACCTTCAACGATGCATTGCAGCTTCCTAATGATGGCGCCACCGTAATGGACCTACCTAATGATCAGACTTAAGAAAGAACATATTCTACTAGCCGGAGCAGAACGAGAGGAAGAGTCAAGGTGTCAGGGGGAAGGATGCGTTTGAGGCCTGTAGCTGTGTAGTCTGAACACATCGGGTCAGAGACTGTCACCGCAGGATGTTGTGTGTTGTAGGCTCTTACCACACCCCACCGGGGAGAACAGCCATGTGCAAAGGGAATATCATTATAAGGGCCGTTACTCCAAAATGGTAGGTCCACTAGCATGACATGTGGTAATAAATAAATAAATATATAAATAAATAGGACAAATGATAAAGTATGTAAGGAATCAAGCAAAAAAACAAAACAAAAAACTTTATTTATTTAGTACTATTTCCGAGCCCTCAATGGAAATGCTCTTAAGCATTCAGCAGTTAAATTGGTATACTCTCAGATACTCTGCTCAATGCCTCATATTTCTGTACAACGTTTGAGGTAACGATTTTGAAAATAAAGTGTTTTCAGTAAGTTTGTATGTAAGGTCCTTAGTAATGTCAATTTTATGTCCTCTTCTGTGGATCCCCACCACCCACTCCCCGAGAAGAGACTTTGTCAAAATGAAAATGTCGATATGCAAAATTCTGCTGTGAGGAAAAGTGGTTTTCCGTGCTGGATTAAAACATCTGACCGACTAATAACAGCTCGCTCAGCTTTTATTTGCTTTTTATACAGCAGGCCAGAAAAGATAGGTCAGATCCCATTACTGAGATAATGGACAATATGGCTGAAGGCTCCTCTGTCATAGCCTTTCTTTTAAATGAGATAGAGGACCAAGTTGATTGGACTATATCTGGTCAACATCTAAAGTAAGAAATGTCTATGTACATATATATATAGGTCCACTTCAGCTTTAATTTGAGTTTGGTCACTGGAAGAAATATAATGTGATCACGGAGAACAAATTATGCAAGGCTATACATGTCAGCTGTTAACACTCAAAATTAGAAGGGTCGCTTACTTGTTAGCTTACATACAGCGTACTTGTTAGCTGTTAGCTTACTTACAACTTACTTGTTAGCTTACTTGTTAGCTTACTTACAGCGTACTTGTTAGCTGTTAGCTTACTTACAACTTACTTGTTAGCTTACATTTTAGCTTACTTATAGCTGTGTAGCTTTCTATTTTGTCACCTTTCTTCAAACTTCCATATCTGCTTAGCTATTCCACGGTTAAACCACCACACACGCACGAGCCACATGGGTCCTACATTCACGTGAGCGCGCGCGCGCACACACACACACACACACACCCCACCGCCACCATCACCTTCTCCGTGACACACACGTATTCTTTCTCATTAAGGAAATCGCTCTTCTTTGCTGATTATTTTATTTGAAACCATGATTACAGCTCTGTGCACCAGATCACGCAGTAACGGAGACCAGGCGGAGGGCAGCGGGCCTAATTGGGGCATGAGATGCACGGGGCGATGCATGCGGGATGGGTGGCCAAAGAGGGACGCCTCTAATAGGCTTCCCTGTCTATGGCTCTCCGCCGTCGTCGCCGCTCTCTCTCTCTCTCTCTCTCTCTCTCTCTCTCTCTCTCTCTCTCTCTCTCTCTCTCTCTCTCTCTCTCCCCGTCTCTCTCTCTCTCTCTCTCTCTCTCTCTCGCTCTCTCTCTCTCTCTCTCTCTCTCTCTCTCTCTCTCTCTCTCTCTCTCTCTCTCTCTCTCTCTCCCCGTCTCTCGGTCTCGAACGCAACAGACTTGTTCTTATTCCCCCACCTACCATCAAATCACCTGCACGAAACTCTACAATGTCATTTGTTCAACTGCCCCCCTCCGTAGATGGACGATCGATTTCCCCTTTAGATTCCACATAAGCGAGCGAATACCGAGGCGGCGCTATAGCGTGGGACATATTTTCGGAGGCATGCACGCGACAAACAGACCGGCGCGCGTGCACGTGGCCTGTCGTCCGCGTTGTAAGCGCGCTGTCCTTCACGCGCCCACACACTTAGCGTAGCGCATTGTGAAAACGGGCGCTATGTTTGTATTTCCCGGTATGTTATTCCTCCATACCCTCCCAGGCTATTCAGCAGGGCCCATATGAACAATGGATTTAACGCAGTTTGATTGCTAAAAAGCCGAGGAGAGGGAGGACACGGGATTCTTGATCTTTGAAATTGCTCTACAGAATTGCATTTGTTTTTGGTGCGCTTCCATTAAAAGTGTCTCCTCGCGTGTAAACAGCCGTTCCGCACTCAGATGCGCTGCATTAACCCGGGAGGACTGAGGACTGTATGCGAAGGGTTTTTTTTTTTTACAGGGGAAGATTGATGTGGTCCAGTTAGGGAGGCTGAGTGAGACATAGACCCATTTCAACCTGGTTCCTCTTATTACAGCTATAAGATACACCTTGAAGATCGGACAGCTGAGGGGACTAGCGCCCGCCCTGACCCTTTTGATGGCAGCTGTTAACAAACCAGAGTATCCAGAGCGTATGTCCAATATCACCATGGCGTTTGGTTAAGCAAACGTTAAAAAAACACAACCCCAAAAAACTACACACTGCGATGTAGGCTGTTACATACAATAACAGGCCTATCAGCCAATGTCCACATGCCTGGCTTCATCACGTTTTTAACAAATGTAGTTCCATTTTTGTTGTTGTTGTTGTTGTTGTTGTTGCATGACCAGGCTATTTGTATTATTCTTACTACACCTCAGTTTCCTTATTGCACTACCTCGGATACACCCTGTCCTCTGCCCCAACTACCACTATTACAACTACCAACAACAACAACAATAATATTGATATTAATAATAATAATAATAGAGATGTTGATAATAATAATAATAATAATAATAATAGTAGTAAGAGTAATAACGATAACAATAATAAATAGTGATAATATAATAATAATAATAATAATAATAATAATAATAATAATGATTACATTACAACCTATAAGTGGGTCATTCTCAAAAAATAGAATAGTTTTTGACCCATTTGTTATCATGAACTTCAATCCTATTAAACTTGCAAATATATTTATGTATTAATATATTATTTTTATTATTATTATTATTATTACTAGTAGTAGACGTAGTAATAGTACCTATTTATAATAATAATTATTATTATTGTTAGTAGTAGAAGTAGTAGTACCTATTTATAATTATAATAATTATTATTATTGTTGTTATATTAGTGGCAGTAGTAGTGTTGAAATATAATTACTTTGTATAATTAGTCTCAGGAAATAGAAACACGTTCAAATGGGGAGTGAACTGGACACAAAAATAAAATTGGGATTATTTTGAAAAAAAAAAAATCTTGAAATTAGCCAATATACATTTAATTGCAATTAATGTTGTGGCGATACAGTGGAATAATTTGTGTGTAAAAACGAAATAAAATAACAAGGGGTAATCTGACTTCCATAATTTTCCTCTTTTTTTAAGAAAAAAAAAAGAAGGTTGTATGCTACAGCTGTTCACCATGTCATTCATCTCTGCCGCCACTGAATTGAAATGAAGCAACGTCCAAAGTGTATACACACCGTCTCTCCTGGCTCAAGCCCCTCTAAACTCCCAACACAGTCCCTCTGGTCTACACGTCTGCATGAGTCAAACGAAACGAGGCTTTCGCGTTGCTCATTGCTTCTCCCGAAGCTCAGGAACTGGTCACAGTTTCCTCCTCTCAGTGGACCACCAGTCCATTTCCTCAAGTTTTCACGCCGGGCCAAGTATAGGCTACACTTCCCTGCGTCCCGGCAGAGTCCATGGTGTCAGCATTGGGCAGACTGCGAGAGCTGAGCAGCATAAGGGGAGAGCTGCCTCCGCGTAGTGCACGGGGGGGGGGAAGAGAGAGGGGTGGGGGAGAGAGGGCATGGACCATTCTCGCTCGGACGCCTCTTTTGTGCGGCTGCAAAGAAACCATTTAGTCCCAGGCGGTGGTCTATTCACCAGTGTCACCCTGACATCTGCCAAAAAAAAAGCCCTCTCTAACCAACAGTGTCTGGAGAAGTGAGCGGAGCGCGAGATCAATGGCTGTCCCGTTAATTGTATAATAGCCTACTTATGGAGCGCTGCTTAAGGGGCTAAATCATTTCAGTCCACTACGTCTGATTTTGTTTGAACCGAATGGGCCCGAAATAAACTTTAATTGCACCCGGGGTTGATGAAAAGTCGATGAGAGTTAAAACAGCCGATCACTAGCCGAGCTTCAATCCATCTGTACTCGTTTATTTATTTATTTCCTCGATTTGTCTCCCCAAATCACCTGTCATGAGGGAATGGGGGAGGGGGGGCGATATTCGTTGTGTTTGTGAACCAAGGGGACGGGGGGGGGGCGAGGGTGCCCCCCCCCTCGTGTGTTGCGTCTTCCTCCCACAGTGAAATAATAAAGCCCGGACGTCGCTCCTCGTCTCCACGTGCTATTTCCACCCCGCGCGTTACCAGCGCCGCACGCGGCGGGAAAAGGCGCGTGGACACGACGCCGTAATTGCCTGAAAGAAAAGCAATGGTCTTTAAAAACGCTCTGATTTGGATGATTGGATTTCTGCTGCTGATTTGAGAGAGGTGGTGGTGGTGGCGGTGGTGGTGTGTGGGGGGGGGTTGGCAGCGGTAGCCTCTAGTCTTCTGAAGGAAATGCCTCGTCTATTGATCTAGTTCCACGCTAATTGACACAGTCCATTGGTGAAAATCAACATTTGCGCGAATCGGCCCAAAGTCATTTCATTTATCGGGCCGCGCAAACGTAAGTTGCTACCTCCGTCTGATTCTCGCTGCCCTGATCCCTCTGCGAACACCCGGCGCTGCCATGACACGCGTGAGATTAAACAAACACATTAAGACGTTTAACGTGGAATAATTTGAGCATGAAAAGAGCTAATAAATCAGAAGATGGAAAGGCAGAAGATAGAATTAAATTGTAAAGTCCCGTGCGTGGTTTTGGACTCGGCGCACACGCGCGCGCGAGTGTGTGTGTGCGTGCGCGCGCGTGTCTGGGGTGGGTGGGGGGGGGGGAGTCATGTCGCCGACATTTCCAAACTCCGCTTCTGATTGGTTCTTATTTGAGGAAGCTCATGGGCTCTTTCAACTAATAAGCGCCTCCCCGTCGCTCTAAAGGACATTATAATGCAAGGGACCTCCTTTTTTAACCACAAACCGAATTTTCGTTCATTTAGACCATATATACTTTTTAAATTGCCAAAAGTTGTAGGGATTTCTTTTTTTTTTCCTCCTTTTTTTTCTTTTTTCTTTTTTTTTTTTTTGTTGGACCGCATCTCGCCCTGGAGCGGTACGCGATGCTTTCCCACGCCGACCTGCTGGACGCTCGGCTCGGTGAGTTATCATCGATAAACTCAAGCCCTACTCTCCAATGTAAGATAACAACTTCTCCTTTACCCTTGTGCGAGTGATGAATACGGTGTGTGTGTGCTAACGAATTGTATCGACAGCTGAATTGGTTTATCGTCGCTCAGACTAGATCTTTCCGGCAGTTTAGCAAGAGATGTGAGCTGATCGGCCAGCCTAATGTGCATGATGAAGGAATTGCATATTCTGGGGAGCGTAAAGGGATGTTAAGGCTACATGAAACAGACGCCTTCCTCAGATCAGAGTTTGATTTGGCACTCGGTCGCTCATTCAAAGTAAACTGGTTCTGCGGGTGTAGCTGTCCAGCTTGTCATTCAGGGCGTCTCGCCTCGTCTCTTCGCATAGGGATGAAAGATGCCGCGGAGTTACTCGGACACCGAGAGGCCCTCAAGTGCCGGCTGGGAGGCGTCGTGCCGGATCAGGGCCATGACATGGCTCCCGGTCCGGACTCTGTCGAGGGGACCACTCTCCTGCCCGGAGAAGACATCTCCGCCGTCGGATCCAACCCCGCGGCCATGCCGGTGAACGGCAAAGAGCAGGAGAAGCAGCAGCAGCAGCAGCAGCAGCAGCAGCAGCAGCAGCAGCAGCAGCAGCAGCAGCAGAGCTCCGGCCAGTCGGCGAACCAGCAGAAACAGAAGCGGCACAGGACGCGCTTTACGCCGGCGCAGCTCAACGAGCTGGAGCGCAGCTTCGCCAAGACGCACTACCCGGACATCTTCATGAGGGAGGAGCTGGCGCTGAGGATCGGCCTCACCGAGTCCCGCGTGCAGGTACGCCCACAACACCGGGTCTGCTGTCCGGCTCTTCTGTCAGATACGGGAGCGCAAACGGGGGGGGGGGGGGGTCGATGTCGAGATGTGTCCTCACGTTGGCGATGACTAACTTTTAGTGGTTTAGATTTCATTTCGGGTTTTTTTTTCCTTCTTTCAATATTAGAAAATATGTCCCTAACGAAGGTCATCTTCACGCACTCCATTAATTTGCGTCGGAGCTATCTGTCTGTTTATCTATCTATCTATCTATCTATCTATCTATCTATCTATCTATCTATCTATCTATCTATCTATCTATCTATCCATCCATCTATCTATTTGCCTATCTATCTATCCATATATCTATCCATATATCTATCTGCCTATCTATCTATCTATCTATCTATCTATCTATCTATCTATCTATCTATCTATCTATCTATCTATCTATCTATCTATCTATCTATCTATCTATCTATCTATCTATAACACATTAATATCTATCTATCTATCTAACACATTAATATCTATCTATCTATCTATCTATCTATCTATCTATCTATCTATCTATCTATCTATCTATCTATCTATCTATCTATCTATCTATCTATCTATCTAGCTAAAGGCCCTGTCCACGGTGCTGAATCCTCTGCATTAAACTCTCCAGTTCATGCGCCAAAACAGTCACCTTAACACGTTAAAACGACGCTAAAGCAAAAATAAACATCAGGACCATAAGCATTTCCTCACTAAAGACACCTGTGGACAAAGGTGGTGGAAATGTTCACATCGTGGAACATCCTCTTTCGTTATTTCTTTCCTTTATTTTATTTTCTTTCTGCATTTTTTTTTTTTTTTGCCAAATCATTTTTTCATTATGGGTCCATAGTCTCTGTGCTGCAACAAACATAAGGGTTTGATCATGCATAACGCACATTTAATTTTTTTTGAGAATCACACCTAAGTTGTCGATGTTTAAAGAGCTCCCTTTTCAAATGTGAAACAACGATCATTTCATAAAAGTGGGGAAAGGTTTGGTGTCGTGAAAGCCAGTCTCGTTCTCGGGTAATTGTCGTCCCAACACTAGCTTGTATGAAAGAGACGCGTCTTATCGACACCAGCACAATTCCTGCTATTCTTCTTTATTTTTGAAACCCCAGGAAACAATATGTTTTATTTACCGCCCCCCCCCTAGAACGAAGATCCAAATTCGGAGTGCTTCCCCGGCTTTGAGCGTCGCATCAGACCCTAATAAACCAAACATATTTTCAACCGATTCCAGTCTTATTTATAACGCTGAACGGGTTATTAACCACTGATGTGCAATTCATGCAAATTACACCAGTGGACGCGATAAAACCAGCGCAACAATCAGTCACGCTAATAATCAGCTCGCAGACTTGCGCGCGTGCGACGTGCCGCGCTTGCTGTTTGAAAACAACGGCGTGGCGTGCTCCGCGGCGGGCGCAGCCCCCCGCTGTGGACACGTTGGCCCGTGGGGCTCTCCACACACTCCCTCCCTTAAAAATGCGCCATCAGCCACGTCTTAATACAGGACTCGGGACTATATTGTACTTTTTTTTTCTTAATGGAATGAGAAATTGCATTTTCTTTGCCCTGAGTGTAATGGGCTTGGTCGGCCTTTTCACGGATGGCTGAGCGGAATGAGGGCGAGATTTCACTTTTAATACGCGGCGGCGGAGCTGGCTCGCGGCTGCGAGCGAGCATTAATCACGCCTGACGGCGATGAAAATCTTTATAAAAGCTCAGCGACAACACGCCGCCGTGGACACGGCCCGCGCGCGCGCGGTTTCCATTTTACGTAGATTACAATTTAGGCCTGACGAGTATAAATGTGAACCCACGACGTGTAGGCCCAATTTTCAATGAATCCGCTCGTAAGCGGGAGGGTGAGCCGGCATGCTTGTGTATTGTGCAGGCCCGCTGGTACGGAACATAATATATAAACTAGCATGTAGGCTGGATGTCTGAATCCGGAGGCTGGGATACTGTTCGATATGAAGGTCTAACCATGCAGTGGTGCCGTGCTCCACTGTTGCAGAGACAAAAGATCGGGGGCGGGGGGGGGGGGGCTCAGGGTCGTTAATATTTACATTTTTCGCAGACTCTATTCTAGAAATGTTGGTGATTGCAATGTGTTTGCGCAGTAATGACGCGTCAGAGTTGTGGTCAGGCCTTCGCGTGAGAGAGTAGGGCAGAGTTGTGTTCGGATGGTGGATAAGCGATAGCGGCGGTGGGCGGTGGGTCCCTCCATCCCTCCATCTAACGCAGAACCCGTACATCTCTCTTGTCGCCAGGTCTGGTTCCAGAACAGACGCGCCAAATGGAAGAAGAGGAAGAAGACGACTAACGTTTTCCGCGCGCCGGGGACGCTGCTGCCCACCCACGGCCTGCCTCAGTTTTCCGCCGCGGCGGCCATGGAGAACAGCCTGTGCTCCTTCCACGCCAACGACTCCCGCTGGGCGACGGGCATGCCCGGCGTCTCCCAGCTGCAGCTCCCGCCGGCCTTGGGCCGACAGCCGGCCATGGCGCAGTCTTTGTCACAGTGTAGCCTGGGACCGGGTCCGCCGCCCAATTCCATGGGCCTATCCAACGGCCTGTCCTCCAACGGCTCTGGTCTGCAGTCCCATCTCTACCAGACGCCCTTTCCCGGAATGTCGGCGTCTCTCTCCGGCCCCACAAACGTATCGGGCTCGCCGCAGCTGTGTAGCTCCCCGGACAGTGACATGTGGAGAGGGACAAGCATCGCGTCGCTGCGGCGCAAAGCGCTGGAGCACACAGTGTCCATGAGTTTCACCTAGTGACTTTTCACAATACCTCCCGAGGCTCCTGATTTTCATTTGATTTCCCGCTGTTAAGGTCAAAAAAACAAACAAAAACATAAAAAACAACAACAACAAAAAACAACAAAAACCCCAAAAAAACAACAAAAAAAAACAACAAAAACGCGAAAACGAACTATAATCAGGCCCGAATTGTGAGAAAATGGAGACCGAGTGCGGCTTCATTTAGACGAGAGAGAGAGAGAGAGAGAGAGAGAGAGAGAGAGAGAGAGAGAGAGAGAGAGAGAGAGAGAGAGAGAGAGAGAGAGAGATAAAAACAAACAAAAAAGGGACAACATTGGTGGACGACCGAAAGAAGAAGGCCAATCAACTCGGGTTCGGGGGTTATTTACTATCTTGTTAATTTAAAAAAAAAAGAAAAAAAAGGATTTTATCGACTACTGGTGATGATACCTATTATTGTAATGATTCTAGCCTAATTACTGAGAGCCAAACAATCGTCGTATTTACGTTTTCGTTGAGTGTGTGTCGGCACACGCGCGCGTATGTCATTGTGTTCAGGTGAAGTTGTGTTATATTATGTCGAACGAATATTTATGAGGTCGGGGGGGGGGTTTGACACCCCCCCGCTGTAACAGCCTACCAGCCACGCGCCACGGGGCGGCCCTATTGGAACGGCTCTCGATAAGGCATGCGTACTGCACGTGCACAAGTTTGACGCTCGGGGCCACCGCGGGAGACGGCAATTTCCCAGTCGGACCGAAGGGAGCGATCGCTCCCCGTCTGCATGAGACGGGAGCGTCGGGCTAAACAAGAGGATCTCTCCGTGGGCCCAACCTCGTGTAGGATGTTCCGTGTAGAGAAGACATTCTTTGCTATGTACCCGCTGGTCTTTTTTGTGACATGTTTTAACTTTATCGTCTGTGCTATGATTGCTGACAACGTTTCCTAAATGTTTGATCTTACGTCAGAAATGCGCCACATTGACAGGTTTGTACTACCAGTTTAAAATGACGAATAAAACCGTTTTCAAGAATGTCAACATACGAATGATCTGATGTTTCCGTTGTATTGGGGGGGGGGGAAATCCCCGATTCTCTTCTTCTTCTTTTTTTTTTTTTTTTGTTCATTATTATTTGATTTATTTGGCTTGTGGAGTGTCTGGGCTTATCTGGCTATGCGGTGGGCTGTTGGTGAGGGTTTATGAACGGTGACGCGTCGGTAAAGATGTCACAGGGCTGTGACGTGACGGTCACGGCCTTGACCATGACGGTCGGTCCCATCAGCGGACGCAGTGGAGGGATTCGACTTAACGCGCTCATGAGGCGTCCAAGCCTTTTACCGCGTGGGTCAGCTATGTGCAAAGGCCTACAGCTGTTACACGCGGGTCTATATCGCCGTGTAGCGGCGTGGCTCGGGGGGTAGAGTGGGTCGTCTAGCGACGGGAAGCTCGCTGGTTCGATTCCCCGGCGTGTGGAAGTGTCCTTGCGCAAGACAGTGGAACCCCCCCCCCCCACTGACTGCTCCTGATGCGCAGGTTGGTGCCTTGCACGGCAGTGTCCGCCATCCGTGTATGAATGAATGGATGAATGGGTGAATGAATGGGTGTGTGTGAATGGGTGAATGTGAGGCATATACACCGTGAAGTGCTGTGAGTGGTCAGCAGACTAGAAAAGCGCGGGTATAAACGCATCACTTTTGCTTTAAAGTACAGAGACTCAGAATCACGTCTATTGGCCGTGCAGGTTTGCACCTATTGACTCCAGTTTCACGCCTCTCTCAGTGCACTTAACATAGAATAACAACACGACAACGCAACAGTCCAGCTATATACACAAGGGGGGGACTATAGACAGGTGAAATAAGAGGCGAATATTAATATTAGCAGCACCTGTGGTCATCGGTATCGACCACGTGCGTTTCAGCGTGAATGTGGGTGGACTTTAAAGGGGCCTCTTCCCGGGTCTTTTTTTGGGGGGGGCTATGCGTTTTGCATTATTTACACATGCAATAATACACACAACGAAGAAACGTGTAGATGTGATCGAGCGGGAAAGCTTTTCAACCCGACGTGATCTGTAAATGCAACGCAGAGGGAGGAAAAACTTAAAACTTCGCAGGGGAGCCCACCACAGCGAGCCTGTCTAATGGGAACCACGTGGGTTTGTTTTCGGGGTTCCGTGTTTTGTGACGCGACGGTGTTCTGACTGAGGACGCAGTTTGACGTGATCAAGACCCATGTGATATATATATATATATATATATATATATATATATATATATATATATATATATATATATATATATGTATGTATGCAGAGTAATGCTAAAAAGCAGTCTTATTAATATAATCACTTGGCTTAATGAGGAAGGGCGTTTCAAGCAGATTGCTCCTGATTAAGAAAAAAACTCAACCCATTTTTTAAATTATTATTATTATTAGACGTTCTTATGAAAACAGAAATTAGCACCGGAGACGACCTCGGCTCATCTTGTGTGGCTTTACTGGGCCAAGGTCCAAAGGTTATTATGACAATGAGCTGTCACAAAGGCACAACCCGAGCCTTTCTAAGGGACTAAGGGAATTTTAATCATCATCCTAAAGACATCTTTCTCCGTTTTGTTTTTTCCTCCCAAAAATGGCAGTGCATTTGGGGAGTCTATAACTTGCTCAAGTGAAAACAAAAAAATAAAAAATAAAAAAGACGCAAAGTCAGTCGTTTCCGTACATGGTGGTGACCCCGGGCTTTACATTATCTCGAAAACAAATAGCTAAGCTATACATTACTGGCGTTTTGCACCAAAATGTACATCGTCCTATCATCACGCATGCTCTCCAAGGATAACAAACGCACGCCAACAGCGGGTCGTTAAGTGCCCGCGCCTCGCCGTCACTATGACGTCACTGCGAAGCGCAGTAAATTTGCTCTCTCGTCTCTGGCTCCTCATCGAGCCCCTATAATCCGGAAGTCGCGACTTCCCCATCCCTGCGTAACCTTATTCGTGTTACATTTACACGACAATCCCGCATGACCTCCACGGGAAGTGTGTGTTTAGCTCCAGGCCGAGCCGATGGGAGCGCAGTAAAATGTACCCAAAGGGAAACCACGTGGACCTTATCGTTACACCGCGTGGAAGATGACACGTGTCAGGCCGGGTGGGAGATGGGTCAGCGTGCGGACCCCTTCTCCCCCGCGGCGGTGCTGCAGGGGCCGGGTCAGGCTCAGAGACGTCCCGCGAGGAAATGTGGCCGGTACCGTCAGCAGTCCCCCCCCTCCCCCCACTGCCTGTGAACACTTCTAACCGGAGTTTCTGGTACGGCGTCGAGAGGGTCAGCCAGAGCATTCATCATAATTAACCAAACAATATTCCTTCTCCCGTATGACGCATTCGGTTCCCACTAAATTTGTTTGCACTCATTTTCAGAAATTGCTGAAAATACACCAACCCAGTTCAAAGACCCTGGAAAAAAATATCGTGTATTCCTCCGCGTGTATTACGATTTCAACCTTTTATTTTGTTGTTGTTTTTTTCTAATATGTTTAGTTAGCCCTAAAGGCCTTGACCCTTAGCTACAATGAAATAGCCTATACCGCACGAGTCGTTTTTATTCTTATGCATTTTGTTTTCATAGGCTACAACAACAACAACACTTTTGTAATTATGTTTCCAATCTATTTTTATGTAAGTCATGTTTTCATGGTTTTTTTTTTTACTAACCTATGGAAACAAATTATCACAGTGTCACGATTTCACTACATTAACAGATTGCTGCGCGCGCGCACACAATCCCTCGCATTTCTAATCATCTTCATCACAACAGCACCAGGGAAACAGAGGGCATGATGACCCTTAACACTTACGCGGTTGTTCGTGCGTTGTGACGTCACAGTCTCGGTCCGCTTAAACCCGGCCATACGTTGACACGCGTTTCCGCCTTATTTCGCGGGAGCGCAAGCGAGTCCACCTCTAGCCTGGGAAAGCTACCGCACCGTCTCAGAGTGTCTTCTAGCGAGTCTAGCTCTATGCGCGGTTCAGCCCACCACATCCAGCCCTGTGCTGACTAGTGTGTCCTGGGCTGCAGTAACAGATGTGAAATCACATT